>NW_028174934.1:0-12000 GCF_965226575.1 Pagrus pagrus
GACGCAAGATGCTTTACTGATGCCAACAGACTGAAAAGATAAAGGCACATGAGGGTTATGATGGAGCTTCGGCACACTGCGGAAATGCTTCTTATTGTTTGACATGTTTGAATATTATTTATCCTTTTCCAGATCCAAATTTAGATTTTTCATTGTTTTTTCAAGTATTAGAGAAGTGTAACTCAGGGCTGAGAGGGTTAACTTTTTTACTACTGAGGACAGTGGCTCTCTCAACCTTATTGGTCAATTCCTAAGCTCCTGATGAGCTGACTGGCTGGTAGTGATAATTAAGTCCCGCCCAGTATTGTATTAGCCTTATGGATAGATGAGCCAAGCCGAGCATGACTTCTTGACTCATACAGTGTGACGGGAAACCACGTCATGCTTCTTCTTTTCCATCTAGCTGTGTTATACCTAAATAACATAGGCATCTTTAAATCGTTTGCCTTTGTCTCCCCCATCTCTGGCCCCCCATGCTCTCCCCTCCCTCCCTTTAAGAGAAGTTCTGTTTTCACAAGTTGTTTTCTCTCCACCCACCTACCCTCCTCCTCCTCCTCCTCCTCCATCCCTCCCTCCCTGCCTCTCCTGCTGAAAATGACTCTCTAGTCTATTTTTACCCTCTGGTCCTCTCCACTGTTAGCCTGTTCCACCCATTTTCCCTCTCTTTCTAACCACCCCTACTCTCCTGTTTTCAATTCTTCCCTCTCTCTTTTCTCCCTGTGAGTGTTGCATCAGAACATTTACATTTCTGTCTGGAGGAGGCACATTTGCACGACTGAAAGACGGAAAAATGTTTGGGGATTTGGAAAGGGCTTTTAATGGTGGAAAATTACATCACTCGCTCTCTCTACTGTTAGCTGCTTTCATAAAAGCAAAGGTGTAGCATTTTCAGAGAAATGGTTTATAATCCTTCTCAAGTGAATAAGTGAAAATTTCTGATTTATTAATACAAAGAATGACCCTGCATATTGGCTTGAATGGGTGCGTATGTGTTGTGTCATCTTGACCCCAGAGCCCTCCCTCATCAACACCCATCCACTGTGCAGATTGCATAAAAAGACCAAAAGCAGTGTGGAAAGTAAACAGTAGATAGCTCAATAGCGCCTTCCTGCATCAGATGGTCTTTATGGGTATTAAAGCTTTAGCTGAGCATTTGTAAGAAGGAGGGATCTTGTCGGACTTCTGTTAAGCCATTGGTTGGCCTACATCTGAGTGTCGGCTTTTGATTCGCGGAGTCACGCATCAATCAAGGTTTACTACGACTCCTGTACCAATGACATGAGCCTGGGGTGGGCTTACTGACAGAAACACAAAAATACACATTTTTGACACAATACTTTAACACTAGCTAGTGTTTTAATAGAGATACAAAAGAGCTTAATGAGTTTTGTTTATTTATTGTTGTTTTTGTATTAAAGAAAAGTTCAGTTTCTGTGGTAACAACAGCCGTTGCCCGTAAAGCCGGCTGAAATTTGCATATGACTGGCATTCCAGTGCACACGCTGACCAATCAGGGTCCGCGGCGGGCAGATGACAGGTGGCTGCCTCGGCCAATAGTAGAGTGGAATTCGCCGAAGGGGGCGGGACAAGGCTGGGCGAGGTTGACAGGACGAGGAGGGGAGGGGGACGAGTACAGGGGGGGCAAGCAGCCTAGTTTACAACAAGAGGAAGAGGGAGGGAAAGAGAAAGAAAGGGCCAAGGCTTGCGAGAGACACAACGAGACAAAATTACGAGAGTAAACTCGGGCTGGGAGGTGTGGAGATGCGATACGAGGACTTTTCTGGACCAAAACAACACTCGTAACGCCAAGTATTAACCGAACTGGACGGTGTGCGCGCCGATGTCGTCCGCACGAAGTGGCTAGCTAACCTGCTGCAGACGGACGGACCTCACCAACGGCTTCAATCTAACGTACTGTATCGCTTCTTGTAAAGCCCCCCCGTCGGGTGCGGGTCCACGACTAGGGCATCTTTAACCAGCCACTCGGTTGCTGCCTTGAGGAGGCGAAAGAAAAATAAAACTGCGATTGATCCCCCCTTTCTGCTCGCTGACTGGAGCCAGGAGTCTTCACCGCGGTGGCTTTTATCGCTGTGTTGTAGACTCATCAGTTGCTAGCTAACGTCAGGTCTGTGGCCAGATTGGCCAGGTAGGATAGGAACTGGTACAATTAGACACTGGGCAGAGATCAGCTAACCAAGTTTGTAGTAGAGATAGTGTTTTGAAGCTCTTTGATATTCAAACCTGATGGGTAGCGAGCTTGTAAGCACTGGTGATGGATGAATGCACCAGATTTACAGTCAACGACATCTGCTTATGCGTTGTAAACACGGATAAACTCGTGTTGGTCGCTGCCCTTTAATAGGTGATTTTTTGGATCTTGGTAGGTGTTATATGTCAGGTTAAGACAGGTGCATAGTGGAGATCTGGGAGCAGGTAACGGGAAAAACAAGTTAGTATTTGATGAAATGCACTTGTCAAACAGTCATCGCTGGATTATTTTGGCAAGCCAATACGTGTGAATACGCCTTTGTAGTTGAGACATGCGAACAATCGCGTTTCTTTTGCCTCTGTCTGTGCGGCGGGTGCACGACCAGGGGCGTTCCCGAGAGGTTGGTCCAATTTGGAGTGGTGCACTTGAAGCTCCGGTTGTTGCAAGAGGCAGCTAAATCAGCTGTGGTTTATTATTTGAATCGGAGAGTATTATAGTTTAAGTAAGCAGCGTATTCTTGGACAGAAAGAGGATTGTCACGTCGCTCTTCCAAGCGCCAAGTAGACGAATCACCTTAGCTTTGATCGCCCCAATTTGCTTGTTGCAGTGCTGTTTAGCCTGATCGATACGGTGCCCTGTTACAGCAGACCTTTAGCTGTGTTACTCCGGAGCTTTATGTGCTTCTTGACACCCGCCGAGCCCACCTGTCTACAGCTGTATTGTAGCGCACAGCGAGGTTAGACATGGCCCAGGAAGACTGCGCATATCTCGGGCGGATGTTCTAATCGAGGCCGTGGATGTGCTCGAGGCCTTGTTAACCCCTTCGTGGCCAAGCTGCTGTAGTAATGTAAACAAACAGGGAGAGAGGGCATCGGGGGTAATTAGACCAAAGGGAGGAGGATCGCTGCCTTCGATCATAATCACCTTATCAGTGGGTCGTCTGTACACTGATGCATTCTCACAGATTTCTTAAAGTTTTGTGATTTATTGTAATCGTTTATAGTACATTCTGTCCACTTATGTTTGACTCTTCCGTGTGCGTTATTAGATTGCGGCATTCTGCGATACGGAGAGATGGACTCTACTTGACAGACACATTTCATTTTTACTCGCATTGGAACTGAAAAAAAAAAGCATACCTCTTTATGACACATCTTTAAAATCCTCACGATGCAGTAATTATTGTGAATGATGACTGCAACCTGTAGGGATGAAACGGATACAGACACCATTGAGCACTTGTCGTCATCTGTGAGCTTCCCAGCAACATCACCTCGAGATTTTTTTGGATTAAAGATGTTTACTTACCCGGATTTTTGTGTGTTGTAGAAGACGAGAGATTTTTTTAAAAGGACATATTATTCTTTTTGGGAGACTCACAGCAAGGATTGAATTCAACCATGTTCTCATCAGAGAATCCTCAGTATCTTCGCCAAGGATTAAGCATGTTTGGTTAGTCCATGTCACTTACTTACTGTTTATATGAGAGTACAGGATCCTTATTTGCCTTCATCTTTGTTTGATTGTAGCGAAATGTAATCCTAAAATGTTGAATCAATAACAGACAGAACCTGTTTTTTAAAGCTCATATTTTTTAAAAGGACATATTTTGGTACTTGAAAGTTTTTTTTCGAGAAGAGTTATTATTAAGAGATTGTTTTTAATAATATAAATACAGATAAGATGAGTTATCCAGTCCCTTTTTGAATTTATGATGGTTCAGAGTGTACCAGCTTCTGTCCTCCATCCAACCTGTTATTGAGAACAAACAGTCCTTTTGTACATCTGCTGTTGTCGGGGTGATTTAACCAGTTAAGTGGCTGGAGGTGTGCTTCTGTGGCAGCACCGATATTCTCTGTAGTTCTCAAAGTACTGATGGTGTTGTATTCATTGCATTTATCTACTTCCCAGATGTTAGTGTAGTGCTGTGCATCCAGTGGAACTACACTCGGAAGCAGTGGGCTCTCATTTATCACTGATTTTAGTTTGTTTATTTGTGGTTCTATCACTCCTAAATAATAAAAAAAGATGTATGGTAACATCACAAACTAATTATAAAAATGCTTAAAGTTGGTGACTGGAGTAGGAATGCATTGCTGGTGGGAGTGTTGCACCGAGAGCCCTGATCTGTTCCCCAAATAAGGAAATAGCATCTTGATATCTGAGCAGGGAAGCATATAATCAAGTTATGGACATCAGATGGTGTCATCTGTTGGTAGTAAACAATGCTCTTTTCCTCTGCAGTGTGGACCAATGTAGAGCCCCGGTCAGTTCCAGTCTTCCCCTGGCATTCATTGGTCCCTTTTCTGGCACCGACTCAATCAGATGCTTCTTCTCAGCCAGGAGAGGGCCCGCACCCAGTCAGCCACCCCCAAGCAGCCAGTCTGAAGACAGGTAATGAACACACGTATCCATCCCATTTTTAAAACCGCAATAAAATACATATATTGTTTGCTTTGTGTTGAGCAAGTTTCTCTTCTCTTGTTCTTCCTCAGAGTGTCAGGGGGTGGCAGCGCTGTCACAGGAGCCTGCAGAGGCACCTCCCATTGTAGAGAGAGGTACCCTGTCCCAGCCTCCCCCTTCCTCTGATGAGCCGCCTCCAGAGAAGGAGAAAGGAGAAGAGAGGGAGAGGCCTGACAGCGAGACAGAGAGTGACGTGGATGACCCGTAAGTCCGGGTTTCTTTTTAATATAGTCAAGTCAAGTTACATGAACACATGAAGATACACGCCACACATATACCTTTATCAGTGACTTAATATAAAAGTGGTTATGTATTTGTCCAAGTCAGCCTTCACAGTAATTTTCTGTGTGGTACTGTGTGTACCCACACATACAGTAAAGGAGTGTGATATTTTCTGTATCCTCGCGCTAATTTGGGCAGAAGAGCTCCATGCCAGAACAAAGCAGATGGGAACAAAAGCATTCCATCTCTGGGCTCTATCACTATATGAAAGGCAGTGGCCAGGCTGTCAGCCATTGAAATGGGTGAGCTGAAACTGCTGATGTATCTCATGGGAGATGAACTACTTGTGCTCCGTGTCTACATGTGATAGATTTGAAGCTCTAAGATAAATAACACCAGATATGGAGACTCTTTTTTAATTTAAGAGGGAAAGAGAAATCAGTGCTCAAGTGTCAGGTTGTATGTGCATATTGTCCCCAAGAGAAATCTAATAAAGATTACAAACAGAGGGCTGTTTTTTGTCTCCTTTCAGCTTCCTCCCAGGAGTTGTACCGGAGCAGCCCCTCTCTACATCACCAGTAAAGAGGCGCACTCAGTCCCTCAGTGCGCTGCCCAAAGATGGAGATAAGAACAGTCCTGGAAAGGTAGTTTTTCACTGCTCCTACCTGGCCATCAAAATTCTCAATGCTCCTTTTATAAAAACTTGTCATTTAATATCTCTTCATCTTTCTTTTACACTCTTTCAGAGGGAGAAGGATCACATCCGGCGACCAATGAATGCATTTATGATTTTCAGTAAGCGCCATCGAGCATTGGTGCACCAGCGGCACCCAAACCAGGACAACAGGACAGTCAGCAAGATCCTTGGGGAGTGGTGGTATGCTCTGGGCCCCAAGGAGAAACAAAAGTACCATGATTTGGCCTTCCAGGTACACTGATGCATTTTCAACAACGACAAAAAGACTGTGACATACAACTTCATTTTTCTGTTGTGCATATGCTGTATTTTTGTTTCTTTTTCACTTACTCCTTGTCCCTCCTGTTCCCAGGTAAAAGAGGCCCATTTTAAGGCCCACCCAGACTGGAAATGGTGCAACAAAGACAGGAAGAAGTCTAGCTCTGAAGGCCGTGGGGTGCCTGGGGGCAAAGACATCAGAGAGAGGAGCATGTCTGAGTCCACAGGTTGGTTTCACTCTGCTCTCATGATATATCACATACAGGCTTATTTTTGTAACATCTGTCCTTTTTACAACATTTATCCTTTCCAGTCTTTTAACTGTCCTCTTTTTGCCCCCTGATAGAGCCCCATTCTGTGGAGCTGAAGGGGGTTGGTCCAGGTTTGGTGGGCGTGTCTGAAAGGAGTGCAGGAGAAGGTCACGTCGGCCAGCTTACCCGTCCTCGAGCCTTCTCTCAAAGTGCCATGCACAGCCTGGAGCGGGTCGACAGGGGTAATACACAGGCCCTGGCAGAACTGGCACAGGTAGGAATGAAACAAAGCTTATAGACCTGTAGAGCTGATTGTGTAATATGCATTTTGCATTTTGTTAACATAAATTGAAGACCATTATCACAGTTTGAGACATGAACAGTGTTCTACTGCCGTTTTTGTAAACATGACTTGATTGAAAAACAAAACTACTTTGTTTTCCAATGGAGCTACTGCAACTTAAATAGTTTTTTTTCTGGCATATCTGCTCCTCACAAACAATGAAAAATTAAAACTGTTTTTGATTCTGGCAGTTGTAACAGTGGCATTTTTCTTTGATTTAAAGGGCATCTCTCACATTCAACCTTTAAAAAACAGGAGCCACATTAACACACCTCGCTAGAGAAAGCTATTCTAATTTGTTTCAAATGCATCTTCGCTATAAAGTCTCTTACTTTATTTTTCCAGATGTGTGGGGATGGTGGCAGTCAGTTTTCGAGTCATGCCCCACCCCTGTCACAGTCCCAACGGGGGGTCAGCGAGGACATGACCAGTGACGAGGAGCGCATGGTCATCTGTGAGGAAGAGGGAGACGATGATGTCATCGGTGAGAAATCAGACCTACTTTACTGATGAAACCAAATTTTGGATTACTGACCCTCTGTGTAAATTTCCAGGAACTGCATGCAGAAATCTTATCAAATGATACAATAAGATTATCAATCGTAAGTAATATATTATGCCAGCAGTGATGTTTTGTGTCACTCTGTCACAGAACAGTCCTGAGGTTTTTTGTACATCATGTGGTTTTATTCTCCGCTCTTAACATGGTTAAACTGTGTCCAGTTTTTGACCACTTCCATCTTTTGATTTTAAAGATCTGCTGTCATTTAGAGCTGATTCAGACACACAGTACAGCCTGATTTTATTGGATTATAAATAGCAAGGAATGTCAAGTGTAGCTGTAGTGTATTTTTTCTTTTTCCACAGAGGACCCTTATCCTAGCAGTTCCATAGACCTCAAGTGTAAGGAGCGGGTGACTGACAGTGATAGTGAGAATGGTTCTGGAGACGAAAGTGAACGAAAGGTAACCGGCTTGAACGATTGTTTTCCTTCTGTTATTTTCCATCAATTACATCCACGGTTTCTCAAAACGTATGTACTCTGTCTTCTGTTTCAGAGAGTTTTTGCTCCAGTAATTTGCTCCTCTGCTTTATCATCTTCCTCACAACATACGCCTCATGGCAGGAGCGTCTCGTTGTCCTCTTACCCTTCCAGTAAGCGCTATGATGAGGGGAGATCAGGTGGAGGAGGATTTTCAGATCACAGGAGGAAGGAAAGAGGAGAAGGAGAGGGTAAGGACACATTTGGTGGAGAGGGAGGAGGAGGAGTGCAAGCCACTTCTCTCTCCCTTTCTTCTGGCCAGTCAGTCATCTCCACCTCTCCAGCTGGAGGGCCTCCATCCTCATCAGTAGGTTCACTGGGTGTGAACCCACTCCTGGGCATTGGTGCTGTTAGGGTGGCCTCTACGGTGGTGACCAATGTAATGCGTCCTGTTATCAGCACACCGCTCCCCATCGCCAGCAAACCCAGAGATGGAGGCACATCATCCAGCCCACATCCACCTGAGAGGAAGTCCCTGACTCCCCAGCAGCAGCAGCCACAACTTCTAATTGGTTCAGGACCAGGAGGTGGGGCCGCAGCCACAGGGGGTGGGTACTATTCCTCATCATCACCTAACCCTGTAGGTGCAGGCGTGGGCCCAGGTGGTGTAGTGACAAATTTGGTGTTAGGAGGGGCTTTGTCTGCTCAACCCGCTGTACAGCTCATCACCCCCTCCCCCCAGCCTCAGCCCCCCCAGCAGCAGGTGCATCCCTCCACTGCTGTTTCAGCACCGCATAGCCACACCAACGGGCCCCTGCCTCTTCCTCTGCTTCAGCCCCAGTTCTTCCCAGCCTCTTCCCTAGCGCCCCCTGGGGGTAAGGCCATCACACAAGTTCAGTACATCCTGCCCACCCTACCTGCCAACACCCACCCCAAGAGTCCACCTCAGCAGCTCAGCCAGCCAACCAGTTTCTTCAACCTGCCCACAGCTCCACCCACACACGTGTCCCTGGCCAATGGGAAGCAGCAGGGTACAGGTTCCCTGACGGGATATACGTCCAGCTCAGCAGTGGGTGTTGTCAGCCCAGGAGCTAGAGGTGAGAGTTTGAGAGCAGGAGACATGACAGTGAGGCTGAATCCATGACTGTGCCATAGATACATATAGCAGTTATTCTGTGGCGACACGTAATAAAATGCCTGTTCTCCCTCTTCCTGTCTTTGCCTCAGTGCAAACGCAGTCTCCAGTCCTCCAGAGTAAAATGCTTGTTCCCATGGCAACAGTACGGACTGCGCCAGCCCCTGCCCAGCAGTTTCCCATCGTGGCTCCACCTCTTCCTGTCCAGAACGGAGCTCAGACCGGAAGCAAGGTCAGTGAGCACTTCACTGGCGACATTCACATGAGAATTTAATATTTTGTTAGTAAAAACAAAAAATTCGCACACCACTTGCGTTGCTCACTCATTATTGTATTTGCCTTTCTCCAGATCATCCAGATAGCTCCCATGCCAGTGGTCCAGTCCCAGCTGCCTCAGGGTGGAGCAGTCCACCCTGCCAGCCCTTTCCCTGTAACAGTTGGCACAGCAGCTGTGGTGGCTCCAGGATCAGCTCCCTCCCAGGCTGTTCTGCTGCCACCCGCACCTACCAGGTAGGGAATAACAAACAAACTGCAATGAAAGAATGAATTTGGACTCACCCATTTGTGCTTTTTGTTTTGCTCTGGGGCATCCACTGCTTACTTAATAACATCTGGCAAGCTATGTACACAGACCACAACATGAATGCTATGTGAAATAGCAGTTCCAAGTAACTGTGAGCGCACAGTTTGTGCTGAAGTGGCAGTTATCCTAAATTGACTGTGAAATGTGTTTCTGTAATTGCCTGCTGAGACTAAACCCACCCACCTGCCAGTGAAAGAGGATTAAAAACAGGCACTTCATCCTTAAATGTTTTTTCAATTCAGCATGTTTCTATCATGTTAACGAAAGTATTTTTTTCCCCCATAAAAGTCACTTTGGTATTCTATCTAATTAGGGAAATAGCAGTAACATTTCAGACCTCTCATTCTGAGAGATAAGTACATTCCCATTAATGCATTCAGAAGACATAATGTAATGATCTAAATGCGTGACTTGTGCTACCCTCTTAAAATAGCTGTGTAATAAATTTCAAATCTAATCCCAATTATCATTTCTAATGCGCAAGAAAATCTGTTTAATATACCCTTTTACAAACAAAATACTGTACATGAGCCCATTTTAAGGTAGGAAGAGATGTTCTCACCACTGATGTCTGGATGAAGGCTCATCTCCCTTGATGACATCATTTTTCCAACTCACTGTTGTCCAGCAGTGCTGTGGGGTGAGGGAGAGTTCCCATAATGTTGAGGCATTTCAGTCATGTTTCAGTCGAACTTTCTGTAATGGAGATCTCCACTTTGTTTCCCATAGAATGACCATGTAACTTTGGCGCGTGGGGTGAGGAGGAGTTGCTTATATCAGACCAGAGCCATTCCAAAGCGTCTGTATTTGACGACCTGAGAATGAGGCTAAAAACTCAGCAGTTTATTTTCAGAACCGTTTTTAAAGTTTGCCTACATAGTGTTGCCAGCCTTAGTGCACACACACTGGCTTGCCTTGCCTTTCCATTTCTCTCTCTGTAGGTGTCGGCTGTGTTTACTTTCCTCGCCTGCAGTATGGTTTTATGAAGTCGGCCAAAAAAATACCTCATGTTTTAGATTTTTTTTTTTTTTTCACCCGTGATTCTGTTTTCACAACAGAAGTGAGACACATGTGGAGGAGGCTTAATGTTAATGGATCACCCTATCTAAACTATCAAACCAATGTGTTGCAGAAGGACATCTCACAAACCAGCAACACTTAGAAACTTTTTTGAAACGATGTCATAAGTAGACCTTCATTAATTGAGAGATGATGCATCACAATCACTATATTTAAAGAAGGGATGTTATACCAGAGAACACATCTCTCTCTCTCCCTGTCTCTGTGTTTCTATGCAGAGCATGTGTGATTGAATGAGGGGAAATTGTCCACTAGATCATGGATCGTGAATGGCATCGTTCTTTTGGACAGATACAGATTAAAAGTTTTTTTTTAAAAAAGCTAAATTGGTTAACAAGTTCATTTAACTTGGGCCTGCCAAAGTAAAGCCTGTGTGTGGGAAACACGGCGAGTGCCTAAAAGCTATTTCTTGAACCAATAGATGAACCCAACCATGCTACAGATCAGATTTCAGTAAACAAATTGTGCCAGTAAATCTTGACTCAGCTCCGACAAACAGGCACCCGTTTATGAACATATGCAAGCATCAGTTATTCTGCTCTGGATTACTGTTGATCTCAGCAGTGGTTCCATTATTATCAGTTTATTGTTATTATAGTTGAGGTCACAGAAGCCTGTATGATAAAATACAACTGATGACTTCCTTTGTTCAATTATAACAGGGAGTTACTGTGTGCACACACACTTGCATTGAAATGGCAGCTGATGTTTGTTTTTTCCTTTTTTTCACCTTTCTACCTTACCTGCTTAAAAAAAAAAAAAAAAATAGATAAGCTGTGTACATGTCCCGTGTTCATGCTCCAGGATGAATAATTACAAAAAGGACCCTTGAATAGATGGAACAGCTGGAACAGTAGAGCCGCAACAATTTACCGAGTAGTTGTCGACTGCTACATTTATCGCCAACTATTTTGATCATCGAATAATCGATTGACTAATTCAAGGGACAAAAAGTCAACATTTTCTGATTCCAGCTTCTTAAATGTGAATATTTTCTGGTTTCTTACTCTATGACAGAAAACCATATTTCTTTGGGTTGTGGACAAAAAACATTTGGCTTTGGAAACACTGATCAACATTTTTTACCATTTTCTGACATGTTTTGACCAATTAACTAATCAATTATTCGAGACAATCGACAGTGGAAAAAAAGTTAGTTGCAGCCCGAGACAGCAGCCACTCATGGGACTTGCAGTGACTCAGAATCTCCCTTAAACTAGTAAACATCATTTCACCCAAGATAATCCCCCTACAACCATCTTGGACTTTAATTGGCATGCACAGAAATTGTGTTCTTGTCCAAAATTAGAGCGCAATCAGAAGTCTCACATGACAATTTTCACCCTTCAGACAAATGATAAAAGGTTTATTCAACCATTTCAGATAGCATGAAATGCCTTTCTAAACGGATAAAAGGAAAATAAATAAATAAGGCTGTTTTATTCTGAATAGACTTCTGTTATGGTTATTTGTGGGGTAAAAAGCTCCATTTGAATAATATCACCTAATTAAGCTTTTTCTGATTACTGTCTAATAGGTGTTGTTATAAAAAGCTGCGTTTTCCTCATAGTTTATGGATTGAAGTAACTCCAGTAACATTCTGGTACTTAAGCTGGGATAAATGATCCCGTGAATTAGGAAGCTGTATAGTGTCGTATGGCACTGATGACCGTATTTCTCAAAGCACAGCGAGCAGACAATACGAGAAACAAAAACTCCAGCAGGGGTGCAGCTGTAGCAGTGCAGCTCTATTCTGGATGTGTTAGTCATGCTGCTG
>NW_028174932.1:0-11000 GCF_965226575.1 Pagrus pagrus
TAAATGAGAGAATCAACACTGGATAATTCACTGTGATCCTCTTCAACTCTTGCTTGTCATCTTATATTCCACATTCCTATTTTTTAAGAAAGTGACAATAAAATACAAAAACACAATTAATAAATAACTTATCTCTGTTTCAACAAACAGAAAACAACAAATATTCAGTATTTTCTTTTTCCATCAGTTTTATAAAACTATATGATACTCACACTAGTTCAAACTGAAGATACTTTGATTTTATGGATTTACTTTTGTTTACATTTCCCCAAAATTCATCCTGACATATTTGCAGCTTTGGAAACTTTGTGATCTTGAATTGAATCTAAAATCAGTTTTTGTGAGTTTTCCTTTGTTTGGCCTCACAACATGAGTTTGTATAGATGGAGCCACTGGTGGAGCTGCAGAGTTTAAGAGGTGAAGTCACGACGTCTTTATTGAAGTAGCAGCACGTTGTCATTAATATTAATGAGAACTCTTTGTCACCTTTTGTATTTTAGAGGTTTTAACCTGCGTCCTGTTGGGTTTGGATGTTTGGAGTTTCCATTTTCTCATTTTCTTTTTGAACAGATTATTAAACACTGAATGATTTCAAGCAGGAACATTGTCTTGACTTGTCTAAACTTACATCATTTATTCTTTATTGTTACGCTCGACCTAGGGAGCCGAGCCCAACATAAATAACCAACACCCAACACGGTGTAAGTTCAGAGATAATACAATTTATTATAATCACACAACAGACAGAAAAGTGCAATTATGTACAGTGAATAGGTGCGGTATTACGACGGAGTATTAGGGCCACACTGAGGGGGGGAAAAAATCACAAACTTCGAGAATAAAGTCGTTATTTATGAGAATAAAGTCGTAATTTATGAGAAAAAAGTCATAATATTCTAACCTGTTGTTTTAGAGGAAGACAGTTGGTAAAATGAGGGCCGTGGAGGATTTTGTGGAGTTGTACTTTAGAATAGGATTCACAAACAAGGAGATACTTAATCTTTTGGCACATCAGCATCATATCATCATAAGTATTAGGACTTTAAAAAGAATATGCAAGAAAATGCATCTTTTCCGGAGAAAGAACCAGACGGACTTGGGGGAAGTCGCTGCTTTTGTGGAGGGGTAAATGGCTGGAACTGGTCAACTGCAGGGTTATCGGTGGACGCATCAGCGGGCCATTCTGAGGGGTTTCGTGGTGTCTCAAGAAACAATCCGACTGATAATTAAGATTCTGGATCCAGAGGGAGTCGAGCTCCGGCGAGCACGGCGTCTCTGACGCCGGCAATACACCTGCAGAGGCCCCAACGCCTTATGGCACATGGATTCTTATGATAAACTAAAGCCCTATGGCATTGCTATTAACGGCTGCATTGACGGATTTAGTCGCCACATAATGTGGATGGAGGCATATACAACTAACAGCAACCCCAAGGTAATAGCTGAATACTTGTGTGATGCGCATTGGAGGCTGTCCACAGTGGCTGAGGGCCGACCCAGGTACGGAAAATGGACACGTCAGGGACATGCAGATGTTCCTGCGGAGGAACCACACGGACTATCATGCGGGAGATGGGAGCTTCATTTATGGATGCAGCACTGCCAATCAGTGGATAGAATCGTGGTGGGGGGTCCTGCGTAGGCAGAGCTTCCAGTTTTGGATGGACATACTTCAGACCCTCAAAGATGATGGACTCTTCTCGGGGGACTTTCTGGACAAATCCCTGGTCCAGTTCTGTTTTCTCAACCTAATCCAGGTACAGTGTTGGATGAAGTTGTTAAAAATAAATTACTTTTTTCTTAAATTAAAAGTATCGCCATTAGTGTAATTTTAAAATGATAATTTGGTTAAAGTGAAAGTAAAGTTAAAGTATCTGACATTAAAAATGTATATTATTTTTATTATATATTGTATTCATTAATAGGCCTAATTATTCCTGTCAGTGTATTTCCTGCTGTAGCAAAGGGATCTTCAAAATACAGTGCATTTTCATTGTGATCAACAGTGGTTGTATATAGTAGTATATGTATTACAATTAATGTTAAATGGTTATTTATTTACAGGATGAACTTGACGAGGTTGTCAGGATATGGAATACACACCAGATAAGATCAAGACCAGCCCATGGTGTGCAGAGAGGACGACCCATTCTCATGTACTCTATGCCACAGCTCTATGCAGCAGAGGACAAACTCCAATGTGTACTACCTGAGGAGGTTGCTGTTTGCAAGGAGGAGTGCACCCCAAAAGGGCAGTTCCCCTGTGATGAGACTCTTTTCGAGCTCTGCATTCTCCTAATGGCTGAAAATGTTTGGAGTCCTCCTACGGATGCATACAGTGCCACAGAACTGTATTCACTATAAAGAAATGAAATACTCGAAAATCTATAAAAGTTTCACAATGTTCATTTTGTTTTTGTGTTAGGACTGTTTGACATGACTTCACAAGAGGCTGCCTCAGTATGATGCTACATACCTACAGCATCTTTCCAAATAAGGGTCTAAATTGTGTGTACATTAGGACTCTTCTTTGAACACATTATCCTGTCACATTCATCTAAAATGTCAAGATGAACAAGCACTGTCCAAATCGAGGTACTGATGTGCAGCTATTATTTTAAAGCATTTTTATGTACATCATGCTACTCTACAAACATGCCGTCCTCCATAAAAGGGGACCTGCTACCCATGTAGATATAAAAGATTCATTCCAAATGCTATGTTATCAGCAAAATGGCAACAAGGTTTTTTTCTGTAAGAGTGATAATAATCAAATCAAATCAAATTTTATTTGTATAGCCCAAATTCACAAATCACAGTTTGCCTCAGAGGGCTTTACAATCTGTACAGAGACGACACCCTCTGTCCTTCGACCCTCGATTCGAGTGAGGAAAAACTTGCCCCAAAAAAAAAACCCTTTTAACAGGGAAAAAAAATGCGGAAGAAACCTCAGGAAGAGCCACAGAGGAGGGATCCCTCTCCCAGGACGGACAGACGTGCAATAGATGTCGCATGTACAGAGCAGATCAACGAGATCACAATGTATACAATTATAATGGATGGTTGACAGGAATGAAAGTACATAAAGAGGCATCACAGCAACAACAATGAAATGCACATAATGGAAATGTGATTACTAGTGATAACAGTAGTAGTGGTTAACGGTAAGGATAGTATGTAGTAATGCATTACAATAATGCAAATACTGGTAGCCTCGTGTCTACATGTGTGCTGCAATATGTTTCTCTGAATTGTAAAATAAAACCTGAATGGTGGTGAAATAGAAATACTCATGTAAAGTGCACGTACCACAATATACAAGTGCAGCAACTAAGTTTAGGTAGTCAGTTCTATTCCATCCCTGATGAGTTAACTTTTGAGATGTTCAGCAGATGCCTGTTTTCATCCCTGACCCTGAAATCATATTTGGTGCACAGCAAACAGTTAATGATGAGTCTCTCAGTGACACACTGCTCTACCAACCTGATGAGTTTCCTCCAAGCCCTCTTCATACTTTGCCTGAAATGACCTTGGTCTTACACCACACAAACAGCTTCAGTGAAATGATAGAGGCATTCTCTGACCCTGAGATCATGAACAAAACCTTGAAAGTAAAATGTTTACTTCCTGACAACTCAGTGGAAAAAGGCAGCATTTGTGCAGTTTTGCACAAACGCCTCACTACAGTCGCTCAGTTTCTCTGGCCGCTCTCTGTCTGCGCTGCGGATGCCTCCTCTCACCCTCCCTCTCCTGTTGTTGCTTCAAACATGACACCGGCTTTCAATGTGACCGGCTGATGATTGGCTGTTCTGCCTTAAGTCCCTCCTCTGCTGTGTTAGATTTATCGTTCAGCTCGTGCTGAGGAGGCAGGAACTAGCCATAGATGTACATATACATAGACGCTTCACTGAGCGGTGAATGGTACGTCGAGTCAGTGGAGTGAACTTTATAAAGCTCCTTCTACAAAGTGCTATAAGTTCATGCCTCTCATTTACCCATTCACACACGTACGAATATATCTGGGAAACAGACAGGTACCAAAAACAACGTATGTAACGTTCTCTGATGATTATAAACGTTAACTACTCCTTATATGTTTAGTAAACAGGTAGGTACCAAACCCACGTATGTATTTTTCTAATGTTTCTATGAGTGTTTACAGCCATAGACATATATATATATATATGTTCTTCAATATTTTTACACAGAAAAATAATTGATATGTGTATGTACATCTATGGCTAGTTCCCGCCTCCTCAGCGCTGACTGTCCGTAGATTGGAGGAATAAGCCAGGCTCACGCACAGAAGCATATTCGCTGCAGTAACATGTGAACTGCGGCTTGAATTGTGGATTTGTGACAAATCTGCGGACGGAAGTGCAGCACAGCTGTTGTTCGGTACGGTAACCAGTTAAATCAGACACCAGTTGGGCCATAACACTGCTATTTTTGAAGCAGCAGGGAGCAGTGTGTGTTTTTCTGCCTTGTCCTAAGCCAGCGGACAGCTGGGAAGTGGATTGTTTTGACCGCCAGGGGGGCGTTCCATACGGGCCGTGACGTCAAATGAAAACTATCAATTGGATACCCGATCTTCAAGGACAATTCCGGGCAAATTCAATGGGGTATTATAATACACACCATGGATGTATTATAATAGATCCATGTAATACACCCATGTAGTTTCATAACATTGTAGGTGTAAAAGAATGATTCTGAAGATTTCCTTTTTAATGTGTCCTGTCCTGCAGTAGTTCTGTCTTCCCTGCATCGCCACAGCAGCGTATAATGGGCTCATTTACATCCCATAAAACTAGGGATGCACCGATGATGTTCGGCCGATGTTTGCCTCGTTAACTGCCATTGGCCATCGGCAAATAAAAATGACATTCGCCGATGGCCGTGGCCGATGTTCATATCTTGATTTAAAGCTCTGGTCTACGATCTGAGAAAGGTTTGAAAAAAGCAGCCCCCCCACACACACCCCTCCCCTCCGAGCTCGTATCACTCTCCCCGCGGAGCCTCCCGCGACACACCCCCTCCCGCAACAAACAACAAGAGCAACAAGCCGGCAGAAACCAAATACAGCCCAGCTTTGAATGTGGAGTAACGATGTTGGATTCACAGGTAAAGTTATTACAATGCACGTTGAAACTCACGTAAATCTTGTAAGTCATTACAATGTCCACAGCTAAGCTCCACAGCCAAGCTAGCGTAACGTCATTAGCATGTTACAGCTACGTTACCTTACAGCTAGGTAATAAGTTACAACAGCTAAGTTAGTCACTTCTAAAAGTTATTGAGGGCCAAGAGACTAACAGATGCTGCCGTCAGCTTTCATCACAACGATCGCTTCCACATTGTGGCTGAAAAATAAACCTTCGTGATCCTCGGACCAGCTGTGTGTGTCCCAGCTGTTGTATGAGTAGCACCAGACCGCGACACAAACGTGCCCGTGAACCGTAATCTCTTGTTTATAACAGATAAGACACACAAATACACACATCGTAACTCCGCTCGTAAAAACGCTTTGCGTTGGGGTTTCATTCATCCCTTCATTCATCTTACTTGCTGCTTCATTTAGCTGCCACGAGCAAATAAATAGGCTAATTTGGTGTAAACATGATAGCAATGTCAGCTTGTTGTTAGCTTACAATGCCAACAACAAACTAACGGCAGCTTTCACAGTCATCAGCAGCATCTGCATGAAAGTTATCTGTGTCACAACATCCACAATAGAGACGAAGGTTACCTGCTCAACAGAAACTCCGCTGTATCAGCATCGCTGGACAGTGGTCTGGCTAGTTCTGGCTGCATGGCACACACACTTCATATAGCAATCCATGATGGTGTTTTTTTTGTTTCATAAATTGGTCTGATTGGATTTGTACTCATTCAAGGATAATGTGATGAAGAGCTGAAAGACGTATGTTTCTGTGGCACAAAAAAAGGAATAAATAACAAAAAGAAAAAACATCGGCATCTGCCAAGTTGTTATGTTAAACATCGGTATCGGCCCAGAATTTCACAATCGGTGCATCCCTACATAAAACCATAATTTGTTTTCACAGCCAACACCATAGCCTACACCGAGGGGTTTGTTTACTGCAACAAGGTCGACATCATTCATTCTTTTATTCTTAGAATGTTAGGAAACTGAAGCCCCCAGGTTGAATTTGCCCGGAGCTTCACGGCTTGGCATATTGTAAAGGCTGCATCTCCCGGTTTCATTAAGTCGCTACCATTTTCCGTTCCGGAGATAGACGCAAAAGAGTAACGTTAGCCAGACAGCATTACCCCGACTTCTTAAACAACATGTACTGTAACAAACGTTAACCTGTAGGTTAACTAAAACCTAGGTTTGCTCAGTGAGCAAAACAGTTTAATAAACGTTGAAACGTGTAGCCGACAGCAACCTTACCTGCTCACCTTTTCTCGTCTCAACCTACTTCCATTTTAAGTACTTCGACTTTATTCTCATAAAATTATGACTTTATTCTCATAAATTACAACTTTATTCTCGAAGTTTGTGATTTCTTTTTTCCCTCAATGTGGCCCTAATACTCCGTCGTAGCGGTATATACAGGTGACAAAGCGTGGCTTCAGGGTGAGCCCTGGCCTAAAACAACAAACAAAACACAGATCTAAACTCTGGAGTCTGAAACTACCTAAACCCTATAGAAAAGAAAAGAAACAAAAAGACAAGTGCTGAACCTAGCTCCCTTAACCTAATCAAAAAACAGGAGAAAAGAAAAAGGCAGCTCACCCCTACTGCTTCCCTAAACGCAAACACTCTTGCTCTGGTTTTACCCAGAGCACACACACACTCACAAAGACTCTAGCACTCATGCTAACAAACACACTCTAACGGATTCAAAACACCAATATTTCACAGCACAATTTCACATTCATGGTAGCGATCCACCCCGTCCTCTGGCATCACCGGCTCTTGTAGTCCCCGCTTCCTGTAGCAGCCAATCTCTCGCTGCCACGCCACGAATGCAGAGCCAATGAGGCGCAGGAGCCATGCGATCTTTGGAGAAAACAGGAGCGCTCACTCTGCATGAAAGAAAACACACACACACACACACACACACACACACACACACACACACACAAATACGAAATGACGGCGGGAACTGCAGGTTGTCAGAGATCAGCTGTACAACACAGTATCAAAGTAAAGATCCAGTATTTCCTGCTTTCCTCAGTGAAGCTTTGAGAGGAGATCGGTGACAGGCTTCAGGATTGGACAGAAAGAGAGAACAGTCAGTCAATCAGATTAAAGCTTGTTGTGATCATGTGTTTGAGTTGATGCGAAGACGACTGTTGTTGTGTTCATGTCTAGAGGAAATGAAGCTGGATCACAGCTCACAGCATCACAGGATGTATAGACAGTGTCCTCATTCAATTGTCGGAACATCAAATCTGATCTCAAAGTGTTTGTTCTCTCATTTCAGCACTGAAGAACTGATCAGTTCATCTTTGTCACAGCTCTCAGATCAGTCTGCAAATCACTAGCTCTTATTTCAGAAAACCATCATTACATTTAGTAACCATGTGGTCTGTATACGGACCAGAACCTCTGCTAAAGTCCAGAAACCACAGCTGATGTTTTACTTGTCAGACTCTGTATAAATGTCAGATTTTAAACATCAGGACTCCATATTTACATATGTGTCATGCCATATTTTAAAAGTAGATGATATATTCAAATGTGACTGATACTCTGGTTTCTAACAGCTTTGAACCCAAACAGCCATCCGTCATTAGAGTGAGCTGTGAGTATCTCTGTTTCTGCAGTAATGATGCATTCAGGGACTGTCAGCAGTTTATTTCCACTGTGTCCTTCAGTGAAACCTGCAGGGTACACAGACTTGTTGTCCAAAGTGTCTGCAGGTCTGTGAAATTCACTCCACTACATTAACATGAGAGCTGAGGAAGCTGGCTACGCTACACAGCCACTCCACTTGTGGTCTGAACAGGACTGAAACCCTGCTGGTCTCTATATCACTGACTGACAGCTGATGGGGGGAGTCTCTGTAAACACTCATTTATCACTTCTACTGTGTCTCTGCTTCTCTCATCAGCTGGGAATCGTGGTGATCTCTGTCAGAGTGATGAGAAAGGTGGAGGTGTTGAGAGGGTCAGCTGTGTCCTGATGATCCAGAGAGGTTGAAGCAGCACCATCAGCTGGTGGGTGGAGAGGCTCTGACTGGGCCGTGTTACTGGGAGGTGGAGTGGAGAGGAGAGCTTCATCCAGCAGTGACTGACGGACCAATCACAACAAGTGGAGATGACTGTCAGTGCTGCAGTGTAAACTGCTCTGAGATCAGCTCCACTGTCACACACAATGTCCAGTCCAGCATCATCCCTGTGTTCCTCTGGATGTGACAGAGTATCATCAGTGTATCTGGACTGCTCTGATGCTGCTCTGTCCTTCTACACAGTCTCTGCAGACACACTGACACTCCTCCACTCCTTCTGCTCCACACTCTACTCCAGCACTACTACTATTATATACTATTACTACTGCAGCTACGACCACCATCAGTGGATATTAAGGGGGACAGGGGAGTCCAGTCCACCGTTCCTGGTAAAATCATGAGCTGTTTCCCTAAATATACCTGGCCCATGTAAACAAGTGAATTCTTGACAATATCCCAGACTCCCTTACAAAATCGCATGATTTCAGGAGTTGTTGCATCATGAGAAGAAACTGAACAGACTTTGTGAAACAGCAATGGCATATTTTAATTCTTGGGTCACCTCCTGTAAATTCAGCATTGAATGCGCTACATTAAGTTTTTTCCTTCCTTGTGAAAAGTGTCTGTAAAAGCTGTGTGGTTTTCATGTTTAAAGTGCATCCTGTTTCTGTGTCTGAGGTGCATCTTGCCTTCTGTCAGCTGTTTGAACTCACCGTTTCAACTGATTTCAACATTTACACCAAATTTATTAACATATTGACGGCAAACGTGTCAAATTATACAAATCCAGAGAACATCAACTAGTAGGCTACTTCTTTGGGGGACAAATAATTTGTAGAAAGTCACCAGACTCCCTTACAAAACGCTCAATTTGAAAACTAACTGTATAAACTTTATGAAAAACTGTCTACAACACATTCTTATCTATTTGGGCTCACTTGTTCATTCGACGAATGGTTTACGTGAATATATTTCTTTATTTGCGTAAAAACTGTTGTATCACTTTGTTCTAGTGATGCAGGTGTATACTCTCTCTCTCTCTCTCTCGCTCTCACAAAACACACCTGCTGTGCTATTATCCTTCGTGGCTCCGCCCTAAAGTTTGTTAGGGTTAAGGGTACTTTTAGAGACCCCCACAAAGCTCAGATTAGAACCTGAACCCTTGTCAAATATGTCCATACTTTTCAGCGGCATGGTAGTCTAGTCTATATTACTTTCTCAGTACATTTTATGAGGATAATACTTCAGTCATTCTTGAGAATTGGGACAAAACCTTATTTTTTTTTATTTTATTTTTTTAACCTTCAATCATGCTTGGAAGATATATTTTAAAAGATCAAAGTCTTGGCTATTAAACCTTGTAACGGGCCAACCTCCCAGTGATTTAATTTTTTCTTAAATAGCATTTTTTGCAGCTGAGGACTTGAACTTTGTCAACTCCGTCAGACACATAAAAACTCATAGTATTATAATATAAACCATTAAGGAAATGTTTAATGATTTTTGTTGTATTAAATACAAGATGATTTAATTAGCTGTATAATCAAAAAGTTTAATATCTTTTTATTCAAGAAAAAAATACCATTATAATGTTGCCCACTTGCAATTTTTGTTGATAATGTCATTTGTCTTTGTGATAAACAACATATAATATAATTTATAACACAAAGAACACACATTAGGTGTACCAAAGACACTTTTTATTGACATGAACACATTTTATAAACCATTATGAACATATATTTCATGAATATCACAGAAAAAGTCCGTCTGACGGAGGTGACTTCTCTATGACGGAGTTGACAGCCAACTGACGGAGTTGACGTCACATGAAACACAAAAGTACACAAAACTTAAAAACCTGGAAGCACACAGAAAGCCATTCCAAACATGAATCTTCTCTTTTTGATTGTTTCAGATTTTGACTTGAAATCAGCTTATTCATCAATATCTTAACAAAAATCTGAGAAGATACAGAAACTTTGTAACAGAACTGATCAACTTTCAAACTAAATAACAATAACTGTGAAAGACCTATTTTCCCCTGAATTAAACAGCCACCATTTATTACAACTAGGGATGGGACAATATATCTAAATTTAATATTGCAATACAAAAATGTGAGGACATGTATAGGTCAGAAAATTGAATGGGGATAGTATCTGTGTTTTTCTGCAGTAGTAACCATAAATGGGACATTTGACTTTCATAATTTAAGAAGCCCTCCATCCAAATTATATGATTTAGACTTTGTAATGCCATTTTGAAATTGTGTACATTTTAGCAAGACAATGCCATTGCTTGAAAGACTTGTGGCTCAGAAATAAAGAAACATATCTGCCATATCTGACATTGACATTGGACATTGGCCTGTGTAACAAAACTCTTGCTGTTTAGTCACTGGGAAGCAGATGGCTAATGTGTTCACCTTCTATGAAGTCCATTACATCTGGAGAAATGCTATATATTTCCCTTGTTCGACTGAGACGCATAGGAGCTGCATTTCCCACCAGTTTAACCAGAACATCTTTAACTGGGCAAAGGCATTCATCTCCCCTGCCATGTTGAGGTGTGAATTTCTCATTGGGGCCATGGGGATGCAGGAATTCCACTCTCACATCCTGGTTTTCACCATCCACAGAAACGGCTCTGGCCAACCACCAGTGCTCATCATAAACTACTGCCATCCAGTCCCCAGGTTTAATACTCTCAGTAGTTATTCCTGTGGATGTGCCCTCAGGGCCTGATGGTGGCTCTTCTTCCATTTCCACCAGAAGTTGTGCTAAAGGACTTAAC
>NW_028174931.1:0-10000 GCF_965226575.1 Pagrus pagrus
AGGAAGGAGGAGAGGAGAGAGGAGGAGAGGAGAGAGGAGGAGGAGAGGAAAGAGGAGGAGGAGAGGAGAGAGAAGAGGAGAGGAGAGGAGAGAGGAGAGGAAAGAGGAGGAGGAGAGAGAAGAGGAGAGGAGAGAAGAGGAGGAGAGGAGAGAAGAGAAGAGGAGGAGAGGAGAGAGGAGGAGGAGAGAGAAGAGGAGAGGAGAGGAGAGGAAAGAGGAGGAGGAGAGAGAAGAGGAGAGGAGAGTAGAGGAGGAGGAGAGAGAAGAGGAGAGGAGTAGAGGAGGAGGAGAGGAGAGGGAGGAGAGAGAAGAGGAGAGGAGGAGGAGGAGGAGAGGAGGAGGAGAGGAAAGAGGAGGAGGAGAGGAGAGAGAGGAGGAGAGGAGAGAGAAGAGGAGGAGGAGGAGAGGAGGAGGAGGAGAGGAGAGAGGAGGAGAGGAGGAAAGAGGAGGAGGAGAGAGAAGAGGAAAGGAGAGTAGAGGAGGAGGAGAGGAGGAGGAGAGGAGAGAGAAGAGGAGAGGAGAGGAGAGGAGAGGAGAGGAGAGGAGAGAGGAGGAGGAGAGGAAAGAGGAGGAGGAGAGGAGAGAGAGGAGGAGGAGAGGAGAGAGAAGAGGAGAGGAAAGAGGAGGAGGAGAGAGAAGAGGAGAGGAGGAGGAGGAGAGAGGAGGAGGAGAGAGAAGAGGAGGAGGAGAGAGAAGAGGAAAGGAGAGTAGAGGAGGAGGAGAGGAGGATGGGAGGAGAGAGAAGAGGAGAGAGAGGAGGAGGAGAGGAGGAGGAGAGGAAAGAGGAGGAGGAGAGGAGAGAGAGGAGGAGAGGAGAGAGAAGAGGAGGAGGAGGAGAGGAGGAGGAGGAGAGGAGAGAGGAGGAGAGGAGGAAAGAGGAGGAGGAGAGATAAGAGGAAAGGAGAGTAGAGGAGGAGGAGAGGAGGAGGAGAGGAGAGAGAAGAGGAGAGGAGAGGAGAGGAGAGGAGAGGAGAGAGGAGGAGGAGAGGAAAGAGGAGGAGGAGAGGAGAGAGAGGAGGAGGAGAGGAGAGAGAAGAGGAGAGGAAAGAGGAGGAGGAGAGAGAAGAGGAGAGGAGGAGGAGGAGAGAGGAGGAGGAGAGAGAAGAGGAGAGGAGAGGAGGGGAGAGGAGGAGAGAAAGAGGAGGAGGAGAGAGAAGAGGAGAGGAGAGAGGAGAGGAAAGAGGAGGAGGAGAGAGAAGAGGAGAGGAGAGAGGGAGGAGGAGAGGAAGAGGAGGAGGAGAGGAGAGAAGAGAAGAGGAGGAGAGGAGAGAGGAGGAGGAGAGAGAAGAGGAGAGGAGAGAGAAGAGGAGAGGAGAGGAGAGGAAAGAGGAGGAGGAGAGGAGAGAAGGGAGAGGAGGAGAGGAGAGAGGAGGAGGAGAGAGAAGAGGAGAGGAGAGTAGAGGAGGAGGAGAGGAGGAGGAGAGGAGAGAGAAGAGGAAAGGAGAGTAGAGGAGGAGGAGAGGAGGATGGGAGGAGAGAGAGAGGAGAGAGGAGGAGGAGGAGAGGAGGAGGAGAGGAAGAGGAGGAGGAGAGGAGAGAGAGGAGGAGAGGAGAGAGAAGAGGAGGAGGAGGAGAGGATAGAGAAGAGGAGAGGAGAGAGGAGGAGGAGGAGAGGAAACAGGAGGAGGAGAGGAGGAGGAGAGGAGGAGGAGGAGAGGATAGAGAAGAGGAGAGGAGAGAGGAGGAGGAGGAGGAGAGGATAGAGAAGAGGAGAGGAGGAGGAGGAAGAGGAGGAGGAGGAGAGGATAGAGAAGAGGAGAGGAGAGAGGAGGAGGAGGAGGAGGAGGAGGAGGAGGAGGAGGAGAGATAGAGAAGAGGAGGAGGAGGGAGGATAGAGAGAGGAGGAGAGAGGAGGAGGAGAGGAACAGGAGGAGGAGAGGAGGAGAAAGGAAACATTAGTAATCGACCATCAGAATGCTGTTGTTTGTTTGTTTGTTTGTTGCCTTCAGACAGAGGAGGGATCAATGCTATGATCAGATTTGTGATAAACATGTTTGATATGGACCTCTGGTTGATTATTAAAGGGGGTGGAGCTAAAATGAAAATGCTAGGGTTCATCTCAAGAGGAACCTGAACGTCACCTGAACGTCACCTGAACGTCACCTGAAGAAAATAATCCTTCAGTTCTCTGATGGATCAAATATTCAAACTGATCTAGATCTATCGATCTCCTGGAACGTTTCAGTGGACAGTGATTCAGAGTTACAGAAGATGATCAAGAGAGTATTGATCAGCTGGTCCTCTTCATGTGACTCGGGCACCTCTTGGCGACGCCTCGACGCTCAGTCGTCCTCCTGGATCCAAACGCTTCACATTAGTTTGACAGAATTTCTTTGTATCAGATATTCTGCTGCTGATTTTCAGTTTTTCAGTTTTTGTGTTGCACTCATCGATCACAGAAACATGAGAGCTGAAGGAGTCAACTGAAGACTGTTTCAGACATCACTCAGTGATATCAAATGATGATAGTCCACTGCAGGTGGAGGAGGAGGAGGAGCAGGAGGAGGAGCAGGAGGAGGAGGAGCAGGAGGAGAAGCAGGAGGAGGAGCAGACCTCCTCTGGGACTGAAGCCCATAGTCTGACCTCCACCTCCTCCTCCTCCTCCTCGTCCCAGATCTGAGCTGGATATCTGGCGCCTCCTGCTGGTGGTTATCATCTCTTCGGTTCAGACAGCTGAACCTCAGGATCAATAAAGTACTTAGACATCTCATACTGTTAACAATGCAACTAAGTGCATGTATTAACCCAGCAATTCTATCCAAAATAACCATCATATGGCAAGGGTCAGGCAGTAAGACTCTTTTATTCCACAATTTGAAGTGAAACCTTTTCAGCAACCATGCAGAGGTTGCAAAATTTGGAAGTTCACAACTGAGGGATTTGGTGAGGTGTTTTTGTTTTTTTGCACGAGGTATTGTTTTGTTGAAGTTGGTGCTAAGTGGCTTTGGATGTGGTACAAAATTTACCTTTATGGAGAAGATTAATTTCTGTCAATTCAAATGGATTGAATAACCCGATAAAAAGAAAAAGGGTGCTCCAATATCTCAAGAAAGAACAGGGTGAAATCACCTTCCTCCGGGAAACTCACTTAGACACAGTGGAACGTGTTAAGCTGTAAAAATTAGCTGGAGCTCAAGTGTATTATTCATCTCACACAACAGCAAAAAGAGGAGTAGCGACCCTGATTAAAAATAAACGTATGTTTCAAAAAGAAAAATGTATTAGAGATAAAGTAGGAGGGTACGTGGTTGTAATTGGTCAAATAGAAGAACAATGAATAACTCTAATTAATGTTTGTAATCCACCTGGAACGGGGGAAGAACCATTGAAAAGAATCTTACAACTGTTAATGCTGGAAGAAAAAGGAATTACAATAACTTTAATTTGGTAATGAATCCAAAGGTAGATACCCAAAGTAAAATGAGAAAGCTGCTTGTTTGTTGAGAAAAGCCCAAATAGAGATGGGACTGGTAGATGTTTGGCGCTGCCTGCACCCCTGTTTAGGAATGATTTTGCAAAAATTTCAAAATGTGAAATACTACCCATATCAATAACTGATCATTCACCAATTATGATGGAATTAAAGATGATAACAGAGAGAGGTGGAACACTTTGGAGAATGAATAACACTGTTGATGGATCAAAGGTTTAAGGAGAAAACAATTAGTAGTATAACATTTTTTCTTGAAATCAACGATAATGGAGAAGTATCAGATATTACACTATGGGAAGCAATAAAGGCAACAATTCGAGGAGAAATAATAGCCTACTCATCTTGGAAAAAGAAGAAAAGGCTAAGTGAAAAGCAAATACTGGAAGAAAATATAAAACAATTGCAAAAAGAATATGAAATGGGTAAATTAAATGAGCTGCAGATAGAACTAAAAGCAGCAAAAAAATTACTTAAAACAATAGAAATGGCAGAGATAGAAAAACAGTTGATGCTCTGCAGACAAAGCTATTATGATAACAGCCCAAAAGCATTGAAAAAGTTTGCATTTAAGTTAAAGAAACAACAAGAGAAATCAACAATTGTTACTATTAAGGATAAAAATGGTATATATAAAAGGGGCAAATCAAATACAGCTTTATGTTTCAAGGAATTTTATCAGGAAGTTTATACCCTGGAAAATACTGCTCATACACAAGAAATGTAAAATTACTTGGACTCATTTAGCCTACCAATCATAAATAAGGAACTAACAGCAATTTAAGACATTCAATAGAAGAAATGGAAATTTCAAAAGTAATTCATAAAGGGAAAATTGGAAGAAGTCCTGGAAGTGATGGATTCACCCAGGGGCGAGGCCAGGGGGGGAAAGGTTAGGACGATGCCAAGGGCCCGGCACTGACAGGGGGCCCTTTGAGGGGCTAATAATGTTATCATCCATCTTGAATATTTTAATCTGTCATGGGGCCCAAGATTTCTGGCGGCGCCCCTGGATTCACCTATGAATTTTATAAAGAATTTAAAGAATTGCTGATGCCCTTGTTATGCAGGGTATTCAATGAGATCCTGAAAACAGGAAATTGGCCAAACACATGGAATACAGCTATTATCTCTGTCATACATAAAGAGGGGAAAGACCCAGAAAACTGTTCATCGTATAGACCAATATCATTATTAAATGTTGGCCAAAACATTTTCACAGCAATAATAGCTAATGGATTTTCAAATATATTGCCAAAAATTATCCATTTAGATCAGACAGGATTTATTAAGGACCGCTTACTTGGGGATAATGTTCGCCATACTCTTGATGTCATTGACGGTGGACGCGGAAAAAGCATTCAACAGGGTGTCATGGCCTTTCCTAATTGAAGAATGTAAGAAATATGGATTTGATGAGACATTTATTCATTTGATAAGAGGAATGTATAAAGAACCAAATGCAAGAGTAAAGGTCTCTGACACATTTATTATAAAAAGGGGAATCAAACAAGGAGACCCATTATCACCACAACTTTTTGCTTTATGTATAGAACCTCCAGCAGAAAGAATAAGACACAATATTGCAACAAAGGGTCTTAATATAATAGAGGAAAAACAGAAAATAGCATTATATGCAGATGATATAGCCATGTATGTAACAGACATTTACAACTCTTTGCCGGAATTGTTAGTTGAAATTAAAGACTATAGTCAGGATATAAGTTGAATTTGAATAAAACGGAAGCCATGCAAATTGGGTGTCAACTAGAAAATCACTTTAGAAAACAATTTGATTTTAAATGGGACCAAAACAAAGTAAGATACTTGGAAGTGAATTTATCAAATAAATTGGATAATGTATATGCCTACAATTATGGAAAATTGGAAAAAATCAGTAAAACAAGATCTACAAAAAGTGGAATAAATACCTTTATTGGAAAAAAATTGTGTTCTTAAAATAGTATTACAGAAAGAACATATATACTTCTTTGAAGCTCTGAGAACCACAGCACTTAAACAGATAACAAGGAACTGGGGAAAAAAATGAACCACCTAAGATAAGCAAGTGGTTAGAAAATTTGGAAGAAATGGACAGAATGGAAAAAGTTTCTTCTTATTATTTATTTATTTATCATTATTGTTATTATTATTGTTTTTTTCTGTATGTATACATTCATGAATGTAATCAAGTGTTTATTGAAATCAATTGTATACAGAAAGCCCAAGAGGTCCTTTTTTATTTTATTGTTATTATTACTGTTATTAACAATGGTGGTGGGATGGGGAAATAGGATTGGAGACTGTAAACGAAAAACAAAAATGTGTTCAAAGAAATGTAGACTGTGATTATGTAAAGCAAGTGTCAAATCAACTGAAATGAACACTAAAGTATAACATAATAATAATAATAATAATAATAATAATAATAAAAGTATTTCTACTGTTCATGTGACTCCACTTCATGTTTCTACTTTAATATGAAGAGTTAAAAATCTCTTGTTTTGTTTCAAATCAAACTATCAACAGCTGAAACCATCAGTCCTCCAATCAATCAATGATCAACTCTATTGATGATGTTTTCATTGATTTTCCTGTAATCTGTCTGGTTCAGCTTTTCCTTGAATCATGTGAATCTGTTCTGTGGAGCTCAAACCACAACAGCCTCAATGAAGATCTGTTGATCTTCAGTTATTGTCTCAGCAGCTGAGATATTTAGACGTGTGTTGCAGTGAAACCACCGAGTGTCTGAACTGTTCGGGTCAGACGACCCATCACCACGACATGTTTCAGTACCGACCACCAGTGTGACTGTGTTCAGGCTCATCATGCTGACACAGCAGCTCACAAACAGCCCGGGAACTTCCTGCAGTCATCAGGGGACACACACACACACACACACACACACACACACACACACACACACACACACACACACACACACACACACACACACACACACACACACACACACACCTGCAGCTGTACTCTGATTACTTTCTGACTCCCTGTACGTGTACTCTGATTACTTTCTGACTCCCTGTACGTGTACTCTGATTACTTTCTGACTGTATGAGTAGCTACTCTCAGACTCTGAGGATCATTGACAACATGTGTTCATGTTTACAGTCATCAGATCAATAACAAGAAATCACTTCTTATTTTCAGACATTAATATCTGCACTAGTTTTCACTGTGTGTGTGTGTGTGTGTGCGTGCGTGCGTGCTGCTCACGGCTCTGCTGGGTCATCCCAGTCAGCAGGTCTGGAGGAAACAGCTGGTCCGGGACCAGAGTTTCCAGTCCTGGTCTGGAGTTTCCACAGAGGGCGGGGCTTGAGAGAAGCAGGAAGTGAAGAGTCAACAACATGCTGCTGTCAGTCACACACTGAAGCTGCCTCTTCACTCCGCACACACACCGACTGTCCGCGATGACTGAGGCCGTGCTGCTGGACCTGATCCACGGCTGCTGCCCAGCATGCACCGCGCCTTCTCTGCTGGATGAGTCCGCATCAGACCCGCATGTGTTCCTGCTTTGCGGGACGCGTTTCCGGGACAGAGAAGTCTTTGAAGTCGGCTGTCTGAGCTCGTGCAGGAGCGTGCACGTGCTGGACTCCGGCTCCACCGCGGAGTGTTTGTTCCGGTTCAAAGTGACTGTGGACCAGCTGGACCTGAGCTCGATCCGGGTCCTCACCAGCCCGCAGGGCCAACAGGTGCTGCTGCGGTACCAGCAGCTGCTCTTCACAGCCGTCTACGCCTTTGATTACCAGCTGGTGGACACACACACCTGTCCGAGCTGCACAGGCCCCGCCCCCACGCACTCACCTGCTGAGGGTGAAGATGATGAAGATGAAGAAGTATGCAGGTTCCTGCAGCAGCTGCCTGCTCTGAGAGGAGACGTCACAGTGCTTAAGTCCTCACTGATCCCAGGTCAGTTAACATCATTTAAAACTAATAAATCATCTTATAATCTTCATCATTAATCTGCAGGTCACAAACATCAGAACAACTCATCACAAAACACAAAATGATTCATGCCTTTATTTTCTGAAGTGAAAACAAAAATAAACATCTTGGTTTGATCTTCATGATTGTCTCAATAAAGTTATTACATTATTAGCACTTTGAACAGATCACCATGTTAACATGTCAGACATTTGTTATTATTTTTATATATAGATATTCACATTTATTGATAAGATGAGAAGTCCAGACTTCATTCAGACTCAATGAACAACCCCTTACCAAACTCCATTTAAGTTTATATCAATTTAAGGACAATGTTAGATGAATACCAAACTCCATGTGGCTATCTACCATTTTAATAATTGTCATGGCTTCACACAGTCTGCACCATCACTGAATTTAATTTCACATATTTTTGAGTTTTCTTCTCAGTTTACCTCCACGTTGTTCACCGAGCTTCACTTGTTTTGATGAGTCTCTTTCTATCACTGCTTCTGTTCTCAACCTCCATGAATATTACAGAGTACAGTAACTTGCACATGTGAGCAGGTCTGACAGGTCACACAGTGTCAATTTGGATTCACAAACACTCAGAATCCACTCAGAGCTCGAATTGGAGCCTAAAAACTTCTAACAATCAGTCCGAGCTTCACAGTGATTCAGGAAACTTCTTCTGCTCGACTCTGAGCAGGAAGTGACAGACTTTAATGTTAGCGAGGAGGCGTGTCGACCCCGTTACTACGTGTGACAACATTTTAAATGCTGTGGTTGTTTGATAAGAAACAGAAGTGCACTCAGTGATATCAGGCAGAGACATTTATTGGACTAATCATAGTCTCTAACCTTAGTCTCTGTTCAGACATGGTGTTCGGGTTGGCCCATGTCTCCAGTGAAACATCATGATGGACACCGACATCGTTGTTTATGAGTTTGAGGCAGCGTGTCCCCTCAGTGTTGTCGTGAGGCAGCAGTTATAAAACAAAGCTGGTCGACTAGCTGAGGAAGCTAAGCTAAGAAAACTGTATAAAAACAGCTCGACTGAGAGAAACTGCAGGAACAGAAACACTGCTGCCACAAATGTAACGAGTGTCTTTGGATTCTCCTAACTGATCCGGTTTAATAAGATAATAAACGGGACATGGAGACTGATGTTAGTGCTCTGAGCAGAAACATCTACACTGCAGTGTTTCAGTTACTCACTGTCACTCAGTATTTCTGCTCCTCCTCTGCTCCAAACACGTTTTCACCAGAGGAGCAGCTCTTAATGTTCAGAAGAAATTCTTAGAAAACTTTCTCATTCTAGAACTGTTTTAGGATTTTATACCTCTTTAACACGGCTTTATGAAACGGCTGTGATGTATAAAGGCTGACTGTACTGTCAGTGTAGCAGCTTCCTGCAGTGTTAACCTTTATGAAGACTGGTGTCAGTCCTGCAGCACGTTAACGGTCTGTTATTCACTTCAGTTTGTCTGTTCTCATTATTTAACTTCTCGCTGTAATCTGTCGACACACTGTGAAACAGCATGAACTCTCAGATTATTAATTCAGGTTCCATCACCTGAAGACAAACTATAAAGTTGACAGTTTTTTGAATGGAGATTGGTGTGACAATAATGTATCTATTCTCTCAGAGTGTTTCGGCCACGGCTTCAGTACTCGTAGCGGCGGCGTGTCCTCCATCGCGACCCTGTCCTCCTTGAATCTGTTCAGCAGCAGGAGGAGGAGGGACTCCGAGGCCGTGGTGATGGAGAACAGACGGAGACTGGCCCTCCGCGCTGGGTTCAACCATCAGGAGCTCCGTCTGGTCAAGGTACCGAGCTGTCTTTACATGAAACATCCTGAAAAACACAAGATGAGAGTCAGCTGATCCTCTTCCTATAACACCATGATGCTTCTGTGCGTCTGCTGCCACATGCTGTTCATGATGGGACACAGTCTCTCTTCTGCCTGCTGTGATGTCTGTTGTCTGACCCAGTCTCAGACCTGAAATATAAATAAATAAATAAATAAATAAATAAATAAATATATATATATATATATATATATATATATATATATATATATATATATATACATATACATATATAATTAATATATATTAATTATATATATTATATATATATATATTTATATATATATATATATAAATAAAAAACCCATCAAGAAGAAGTGACATTTAATGAGACGGACAGCAGTGACCAACCAGAGGATGGCTGGACGTTGTTTTTGGATGTTTTGTGTCTAAAGCTCAGAAATATTCAGTTTAGTGTCAAATAAAAGCAGCAGACATTATTATGTGAGAGCCTGCAGCTCAGCCATGAGCCTCTGGAGGCGTCATCTCTCCTGCAGGTGAACCATGCCAGTGATGTTTGGGTTCTGGGGAAAGCTGAGCCGGAGAGTTATGATGCCATGGTAACCAATCAGACGGGGGTGGTGTTAGGAGCTCCAGGAGCCGACTGCATGCCCATCCTGTTCGCTGATCCCGTGTCAAAGGTCATCGCAGCCGCTCACGCAGGTCCATGTTTCTGTCATTCATTTACCCTGAAACTATATTTTTATTGGCAGTAGTGTTTGAAAGAAATAATCTAAACTTTGATTACTTTCCAT
>NW_028174930.1:2500-10000 GCF_965226575.1 Pagrus pagrus
CAGGTTGGATGTTTCATAAATCAATAATCAATAACTCTGAGCTGTGATCACACCTGTGTGCTCGCCCTGCAGGTATGGTCGACTCCTCCATGATGGCCATCATGGGTTACCTGGTCGACATCCGTCACGCCTCCGTCTACGGCAGCGTCTACGCCATCGCTGACGTGGCGCTGTGTATGGGGTTCGCTATAGGTAACACACACACACACACACACACACACACACACACACACACACACACAGCATTAGTGGTACAATGACCATAAATGGTTAAAATTGTTGACGGCTAATTTAAAAACAAACATCTTGTTGTTGTTTTTGTTTGATGTGAAAATCACTAAAGAATTTGTTATTTTAAGGAAGTGAAACAACTTCATCGTATCTTATCATCTTATCGTCGTCTTATTTATAGAAAAATACTAAAAAAGACAAAAAATAATTAATATTAAGAACTGAATTAATATTTAAGAATCGTGTGTTGTTCCAGGTCCATCCACAGGGGGCGCTCTGGTGCAGGCGGTGGGTTTTCCGTGTCTCATGGTGTTTATCGGGGTGATCAACATCCTGTACGCTCCGCTCTGCTTCCTGTTACGTAACCCTGCTGTCAGGGAGGAGAAGATGGTAAATATAAGACCTGTTTAAACTGTGGGAGGCTTTATTATTATTATTTGTATATTAGTGTTATATTTTAGGTTATGTTTATGTTTTTTACTACAGTTCCCATGATGCTTTGGGAGATGTGAACAGAATAATAATAATAATAGTGTTTCCATGGATTCAGTGAGTTAGCTGTGAGTCATTTATTCAGATATTCTCCATTCAAAGTGAGCCGAATTAGTTAATAGCACTTCCTGTTTGCAGTGAACTCATTAATGTATGAACAACTATCACTGGATCGCTGTGAGACTGAACAACGCTTAAAAACATGGATATTCTCAGGGGAGTTCTGCAGTTTTAAAGAGCTTTTTTTGTTCTATGAATTCTAAGTGTTTTTATTGATGTTTATTTGTGATGGACGTCAGAGACCACGATGTCCTCAGAAGGTTTGAGTTATACACAATGTAAACGTGTGTGTGTCATGTCTGTGTGTTCAGATTTGACAGAGTTATGACTCAGAGAAGAAGAAGTGCGCTTCATGTGTTAGAGCAGCTGAATTTATCTGAAATAAATGTGGCTGCATCCTGAAAACAAAATGTGTCATGTTCAACTGCACACTGCTTATTAAGACACACACACACACACACACACACAGTGTAGTGGCAGGTCCTGACAGATCAGCAGGAAGTGTGTGTGTGTGTGTGTGTGTGTCTGTGATGTTGAGGCCAAAGTGTGTGTGTGAAGTCATTACACAGTGATTAGACTGATCAGAGATCAGAGGCTGCTGCCTTCAAAGCTGCAGAGGAAACGTTTCTACTAATAAACTCTCAATTACACACTGATTACACACACGAGAGGGAGGTTTATTGATCAACTGTGTGTGTGTGTGTGTGTGTGTGTGTGTGTGTGTGTGTGTGTGTGTGTGTTTTGCAGGCGATCATTGACCAGGAGTGTGTGATGCACAGGAAGAGCTACAACACACAGAAGGAGAGTCGTGAGTTTCCTCTGAGCGACTACAGCGAAGAAGAAGAGACGGAGGAGTGACACACACACACGCACACGCACACACACACACACACACACACACACACACACACACACACACACACACACACCTGAAGATGTCCATGTTGTGATGTTGTCTCTGAACACCTTTTACCTTCATCATCAGACTTCCTGTCGTCACAGTCAGAACAGAGCAGACATCGAACGCTTCTTAAAGGGACGGTGTCAACATTAAAGCCTCGTACACGTCCTGTATGTAACATTAAACCTGCAGTGTGGCTCCTTTAAATAACGAACGTCTGGTACCGTCCGGCTCTGATCAAACGGGTTCACACGGCGCTGAGTCAGCTTTTCAGCACCATGTAAATCTCTCTGTATTTCAGAGGATGTCAGAGTTTTTAAATCTGGAGTCAGCGGTCACTTTATGATGTCATTTACACCAACCAGCAATGATTGGTCCGTCAGAGCCGAAGGAGGGGTAACCATAGTGACGGAGTAGGCTATGAGGGCGATGGCGGACCCACCTAAGAAGCGTCCAGCAGAAGTTTCTGAGGCTCCAGATGAAAAAATAAGCTGTTCAGAGGAAGACTTGAAGAGAGCTCACCTGTCGGTGTACGTTGTGTAATTACTCTCGCTGCCTGAAGGGGGAGACATAGTTTCCACACTGTAGGTTTGAATGTGATTGATTCATCACTGAGCAGCACAGTTCATGTTCAGGCCGTGAGGATCAGCTGCACCGTCATGAATCGAAATACATTTATGATAATTCCACTAAAAGACGCCTGATGACCTCCAACTGACCGTTAGCTACGCCCCGCCCCCTTCGTACTGTTACTATGCACCAGTGTTGAACGTTGAATGCAGATTTAAATTCACAGCGATTTTTGAAACAATGTGTCCTGGACTTCAGACGGACGTGAACTACAGCCGTGCTCACTGCTGTTAGCACAGTTTGTAGCTAGCTACTTAAAATGAGCTCGTCTCCACCGACTGTTTTAGGTTTTCATCTGTGTGAAATCGAAATAAAAAACCTGTAAATGAGCCTGAAATATGCTTTTGATGGCTGAACATGTCATCATGCTAACTCAGAGGCTAAAGCTAACATGACAAAGGTACAAATGTCATCACTCTCAGCAGTCGAGGATCCGCTCAGCCTGCAAGAGCTGGAAATAAAGTGCTTCTGTTTCAGGGGTCGCTAATGTTAGCTTTATCTCTGATAGCATCCAGAACATGGTGGATATTCTGGAGCTGAGAGTTAGTTAGCCCAACATGCTAACACTAGCAGCTAATGTTAGAGCAAACACACTGTTTAATTCAGTCCTTAAAAAGCTGCGCTCACTTTTTACTGTTGCTACCGTTAGCGGACGGTCAGTCGGACAGTTTGTACATCAGTCCATTTATTTCAATTAATATCGTTGAAAGTTTCAGAGCCTCTTAATTTAAATTTCTCAGCCAACATGATGTAAACATGAATCTGTCCTCATATGAAAATAAACAGCTGAGATCAGGAGGATGTTTCTGCTGAAACATACATTTCATTCATGAATCCCGTATTTATATAATTATATAAAGCTGTTTGGCATTAATTAAAAAGATTCCATGTAAATGTGAGTTTATTTTGTGTCATTAATGTTTTTATTCAAAGTGTTGAGATGTGAAACTGAGTCTGTATCTGACCTCTGACCTGTGTCACCATTAAAACCTGCAGTAACCTGGACAACACCTGTTCACCTGTGTGTGTTTGTCTGCCCTCAACACTGAGTGTGAGACTGACAGAGGCATCTGGATGGACATCAGTGTGTGTGTGTGTGTGTGTGTGTGTGTGCGCGCGCGCGCGTGTGTGCGTGCGTTCACATGCTTCTTATCTGCTCTTTAATTTCCTGTGACGGCTCGTTTGTTCGTCAGAGAAAGAGACGGCCGGACAGACAGAAGCTCCGTCAGATGGAAAGGTAAACAGGAAGTGGATGAAAAGCTCACAGGCTTTTCTTTCACAGTCGTTTCACCGTAACCACAAACACTGATGTTGATGTTATGAGCGTTCGCTCTGATACGAGCACTGAGAAGACAATAGGAAGCTCGTTACATCACAGGATGAATCATGTGAGCTGACGTCTGTTCTTCTAAGATTTAATAAGTTGAGCTGAACTAATGTGTTTTGTTCTCGGTCTGTTTATATTATTTAAACAGAGATTTCCATCCAGAGACACAAAATGAACCTGTTTGTGTTTGTTGTGCGTTTACACTGAGAAATGGTAAATGAAAAGAGTTAGCTTAAAGCTAGCAGATGTTTTGATGCTAAAGGCCAAAGAAAAATCACCACAGGCAGATTAGGTGTGTGTGTGTGTGTGTGTGTGTGTGTGTGGTTAATATAAGTGAGTGTTAATTACATCCTCTGACAGCAGATCACAGCAGCTTCAGCCCACACACACACACACACACACACACACACACACACACAGCTTCAAAACATTTCCTCCTGCTTAGAAATATGAATACACACAGCTAATCTCTCTCTCTCTCTCTCTCTCTCTCTCTCTCTCTCTCTCTGTGTGTGTGTGTGTGGTCATCAAAGGTGTGTAGCCTTTGTGTGGAGCTCTGATGTGGTGTGTGTGTGTGTGTGTGTGTGTGTGTGTGTAAACAGGTAGGAAACAGTTGAGTCTTTAACTCTGACGCTGATTTATGGAAAATAAAAGGTGACAGACATTTTGAATGTGACTTTGGTCTTTAATCTGCCGCCGTCCGTCCTCTGATGTCCGTCAGTCGGAGCCTTTGATCCTCTCAGAGGCTCTGAAGTGTTCAACATGCGTGAACACGTCGATGATCCTGAGCGCCTCTGAAGTGGTGACGTCATCCACGTGTGTTTATTTCTGACGACACGTTTGATGACAGCGCTGTGTTTTTCAGACATTAATCACCTTTTTGTCAATTTTTTGTTCACAAATGCAAACTCTGTCTTTGCTGCCTTGTTTTGTTTCCTGCGTCTTTCAGAAGAAGTTTCTTTTTTCTCTGACAGACATCTGAAGCGGACGCCTCCTCTCTGCTGCCCTTTCTTTCTTTACATCCATTTTCAGTTTCAGTACAAAATATAATCAATAATAATTGATGATGTATGATTACAGCAGCACATTAGAATGAGCTAAAGTGATGAATACATGCCTGCATCAGTAATTATAATATAATAATATCACACATATTATTCTGCATAATGAATACTTTGTACTTTCACTGGTTAGAGGTTTAACTGAAGTAAAAGGTGTGAATACTTCCTCCGCTGATCATCAGTGAGTTTTTAGTCATTGATTTACTATTTCTATCGTCACGATGATGGAACGTAATGAAGTACATTTACTCAAGTACTGTACCATTTTGAGGAACTTGTACTTAACGTGAGTATTTCCATTTTCTGCTACTTTATATTTCAACTTCATTACATTTATTTGATATATTTAGTTACAGATTACAGATTACAGATTACATGCTGCATCAAACCAAATGAAAACATTTTTAAATTCATTATTCAGTCATCAGATTATAATAAACACAGATTCCAGTTACAAGAAAAATGCTGAATATTTGATCCGATAATCAATGAAACAATCAATACATGTAAATATACAAATATAACTATAAATGACTTTAACTCGAGTCTTTATGAACACGTGTGACGTCTCGTCACTGCGGTCACGCCAGCCGCCGATTGAAAAAGCCCCGTAAAGTCAGCCGCCGCTTAGTATCTGTTGCGCATCTATTACTGCACTTACGGTACGGGTGCCCGACTTGGCCAAAATGGATGGGAAAGCAGTTTTTTATACCTGGTGCAACGGTTAAACATGAGGGAAATTATAGGTTTGCTGATATTTTCGATGGATTCCTGTTCAGAGTGATCCTGACTATCATTATGGAAAATATCAAGACATTTTACTGTATGGTTTTATAATAAATTATATTCAAAATCCCTCCCACTATCAAAGTGCATACTGGTGAATGGATAATATCCTCAATTTCAAAAATGTATTAAAGTTATTCCTTAAGAGGTTTGCTAATATTTTCAATGGATTCCTGTTCAGAGTGATCCTGACTATCATTATGGAAAATATCAAGACATTTTACTGTATGGTTTTATAATAAATTCAATTTAAAATCCCTCCCAGTGTCAAAGTGTATCATGGCGAATTAATAATTTCCTGCTTTTCAAAAATGTATTTAAATTATTCCTTAAGAGGTTTGCTAATATTTTCAATGGATTCCTGTTCACAGTGATCCTGACTATCATTATAGAACATATCAAGACATTTTACTGTATGGTTTTATAGTAAATTGTATTCAAAATCCCTCCCAGTGTCAAAGTGCATCAAGGCGAATGGATAATATCCTCAATTTCAAAAATTAAATAAAATTATTCCTTAAGAGGTTTGCTAATATTTTCAATGGATTCTTGTTCACAGTGATCCTGACTATCACTATAGAACATATCAAGACATTTTACTGTATGGTTTTATAGTAAATTGTATTCAAAATCCCTCCCACTATCAAAGTGCATACTGGTGAATGGATAATATCCTCAATTTCAAAAATTAAATAAAATTATTCCTTACAAGGTTTGCTAATATTTTCAATTGATTCTTGTTCACAGTGATCCTGACTATCACTATAGAACATATCAAGACATTTTACTGTATGGTTTTATAATAAATTCAATTTAAAATCCCTCCCAGTGTCAAAGTGCATCAAGGCGAATGGATAATATCCTCAATTTCAAAAATTAAATAAAATTATTCCTTAAGAGGTTTGCTAATATTTTCAATTTTCAATTGTTTTATAATAAATTGAATATAATTTATTATAAAACCATGCAGTAAAATGTCTTGATATTTTCCATAATGATAGTCAGGATCACTCTGAACAGGAATCCATTGAAAATATTAGCAAACCTCTTAAGGAATAACTTTAATACATTTTTGAAATTGAGGATATTATCCATTCGCCTTGATGCACTTTGACACTGGGAGGGATTTTAAATTGAATTTATTATAAAACCATACAGTAAAATGTCTTGATATTTTCCATAATGATAGTCAGGATCACTGTGAAGAAGAACCCATTGAAAATATCAGCAAACCTTGTAAGGAATAATTTTATTTAATTTTTGAAATTGAGGATATTATCCATTCGCTTTGATGCACTTTGACACTGGGAGGGATTTTAAATTGAATTTATTATAAAACCATACAGTAAAATGTCTTGATATTTTCCATAATGATAGTCAGGATCACTGTGAACAAGAACCCATTGAAAATATCAGCAAACCTTGTAAGGAATAATTTTATTTAATTTTTGAAATTGAGGATATTATCCATTCGCCTTGATGCACTTTGACACTGGGAGGGATTTTAAATTGAATTTATTATAAAACCATACAGTAAAATGTCTTGATATTTTCCATAATGATAGTCAGGATCACTGTGAACAGGAATCCATTGAAAATATTAGCAAACCTCTTAAGGAATAACTTTATTTAATTTTTGAAATTGAGGATATTATCCATTCGCCTTGATGCACTTTGAGAGTGGGAGGGATTTTGAATATAATTTACTATAAAACCATACAGTAAAATGTCTTGATATGTTCTATAATGATAGTCAGGATCACTGTGAACAAGAATCCATTGAAAATATTAGCAAACCTCTTAAGGAATAACTTTAATACATTTTTGAAATTGAGGATATTATCCATTCGCCTTGATGCACTTTGACACTGGGAGGGATTTTAAATTTAATTTATTATAAAACCATACAGTAAAATGTCTTGATATTTTCCATAATGATAGTCAGGATCACTGTGAACAAGAACCCATTGAAAATATCAGCAAACCTTGTAAGGAATAATTTTATTTAATTT
>NW_028174929.1:0-10000 GCF_965226575.1 Pagrus pagrus
GTAATTAAAGAGGCTTATGCAAAGTTTCAGGAAACTCCAGATGACACAGCTGACCCAAGAAGAGGAACAGTCTGGTTCACTAGAGACAAGCCTGTTGTGTTGCCATCAGGTGGCGTTGCAAAAGTTGTTGGCATTCCAAAGCTTTCTGGCGGTCTGTCTGGTCAAGCTATTCTTATAGACCGCCCAGAAGAAGATTGTTTCCCTGAAGAACTTCTCGTGATGCCTGTTGTTGAAAAAACAGATGTTGTTCAATGTCGTCGCATTACAGTCACTCTGAGAAATGTGTCAGATCATCATGTGATATTGAAACGTGGCATGCAGATTGCTCACCTGTATCGAGTGGATGTTATAAATTCAGTCCCTGGAAAGAAAGCATCTAAGCCGCCCACACCTCAACTGTCTCCCTCCTCTTTCAACTTCGCAGATTCTCCTGTGCCTCCTGAGTGGAAGGAGAGACTAAGTCGGAAAATGATGGAGAGGAAAGATGTTTTCTCCTGCAGTGAGTTTGATGTTGGCTGTGCGAGGAGCACACAACACACCATTCGAGTGACAGATGACAAACCATTCAGAGAACGCTCCAGACGCTTACCTCCCAGTGATTTGGAAGATGTGAGAAAACATTTAAATGAAAACATCACTGTTCTTTCCTTGGTTTCTGTGGCTATTATAGACGGTTTGTAAAAGATTTCTCCAAAGTATGTTATCCACTCAACCAGCTGCTCCAGGGCTGCCTTGTGCCTGGAAGACAAGAGAAAAAGACAAAAATAAAAAGGAAACCAAAGAGAAAGGAAATTAAAAAACAGACATGGAAACAAAAGAGTGGTACCACCCCTCACAGCCGTTTGGGCAAGGTGGGATGAAGATTGTGAGAAAGCTTTTGAGACGTTGAAGCAAAGTCTCACAGAGGCACCTGTCCTGGCCATCGCCGACCCAAAGCTGCCTTATGTCCTGCATGTTAATGCTAGTCGAGAGGGTTTGGGAGGTGTCCTCTATCAGGATCAAGGAGAAGGTTTGCATCCAGTTGCATTCGTCAGTAGAAGCCTCTCTCCATCAGAAAAATATTATCCCACGCATAAACTGGAATTTTTGGCTTTAAAATGGGCGGTCACAACCAACCTACATGATTACCTCTATGGAGTCAAGTTTGAGGTTCACACGGACAACAACCCATTAACCTACGTCCTAACCACAGCTAAGTTGGACGCAGCAGGACATAGATGGTTGGCGGAACTGTCCACGTATGATTTCAGCCTGAAATACCACCCTGGAAAACAAAACATTGATGCGGATGCATTGTCACGGCAGCCTCATGTTAACAACAATGTGTCTGGTGAGGAAAGGATATTCATGCCTGCTCCCAGCGTCCAAGCTGTCTGTCATATGTCGTCCATCAGACCACCTCATTCTCGTCGTTACAGAGCCGTTGACCTCCTGGGCTCCTCCAAACATGCTGTACCCAGAGCCTATTGTAACTTGTCTTCCTTGAGTATGCAGCCACTGCCCAAAATGACTTCAGCAGATATCTCACATTCTCAGCAGAAAGACCCATGCATTGGAGAAGTGTGGCGTGCTGTTGTCCAGAACTGTGCTGACTGGGCTGACAAAGGAAAACATCCTGATGTGTCACTGTTACTAAAAGAGTGGGAAAAGTTAAAGATAAAAGACTCTGTGTTGTACAGAATGAGTAAGCCAACTAACAAACCATTTCGCCAGCAAATGTTGCTCCCCCAAGAGTTCAGAGCGACTGTTTTTCAGTCATTGCATTACCAGTCGGGCCACCTTGGGTTTGACAAGACCTATGGCCTGATGCGAGAGAGGTTTTACTGGCCTCGTATGAAAACCCAGGTCGAAAAGTACTGTAAAAGCTGTCCCAGGTGTATTCAGAGGAAAACATTGCCAAAAAGAGTTGCTGAGTTGTCAAGTCTTAACAGTGAGGGACCGATGGATCTCATCTGTAGTGATTTTCTAACGATTGAGCCTGACTCCAGAAACATCTGTAATGTGCTTGTAGTTACAGATTACTACACACGCTATGCACAAGCGTTTGCAACCAAGGATCAAAAGGCATCTACAGTCGCTAAAGTCCTGTGGGAACAGTATTTTGTCCACTATGGTCTACCAAAGAGAGTGCACTCGGCTCAAGGCTGAGATTTTGAGATTCGCCACATTCCTGAACTGTTGAGTATGCTTGGCATAAAGAAAACTAGAACCACACCCTACCACCCTCAGGGCGACCCACAGCCTGAGAGGTTCAATAGAACTCTGCACGACATGCTCGGCACTCTTGAGATACAGGATAAAAGTAAATGGAGTCGATACCTCAGTCATCTTGTGCATGCGTACAATTGCACGCTAAATGAGTCAACAGGCCACTCGCCATATTTTCTTATGTTCGGCCGAGAAGCCAGGTTGCCAGTAGATGTGGCATTTGGAGTCTCAAGTGATGGTACCTCCACCAAATCCTATTTGAGATATGTGAAAAACATTAAACGAGAGCTACAGACCGCCTATCAGCTGGCTGAGAGTATGGCGAACGAGAAAAATGAGGGAAACAAGCAACGCTATGATCAAAGAGTTCGTTTCTGTCCATTAGTCTCTGGTGACAGGGTTTTGATCCGAAACCTTGGACTACAAGGAAAAAACAAGCTAGCTGACCGCTGGAAAGCTACCCCATATGTCGTGGAGAGTCAACTTCCTGGTTTACCTGTCTTCAAGTTGAAGCCAGAGGATGGACAGGGCTCTGATAAAGTATTGCATCGAAATCACATTCTGCCTATTGGACAGGAAGTACAGCTGAGGCTCGAAAAGAACAGAGATACACTCAAACCTAAAAGGAGAGCCAGCAAACGGCTCAAAGCAAGGAGAAATGAAAACTGTAACCTTTCTGACTTACCTACACCTGAGCATGATGAAAAGATTGAGTATGCGTCTGACTCAGAAGATGATGAAATGGATGTATGGTATGATTATCATTCAGCACGAGAGTCAAAGGAACCAGAATCTCAGAAAGTTGATCAATGAGAACCTTTCAGTCTGGACGTGGATCTAGCTATCCATACAAGTAACTCAGAGATGCAAGAGGCTACAGCTGAGGAACCTGCAGCAGCTGGGGAAGATGAACCCTCAGTTCAAGATAAGACTGCCGAAAGGACTGCTGAAGCCGAAAGAGACACTGAGACACAGACATTAGACAAACCAATTGAGACACAAATGAGAGATGACACTGTTGTGAGACGGGACATAACAGAGAGCTCAGACGAGACAAGACGACCTCAGAGACTAAAGAGGGTCCCCACCAGACTAACCTATGACTTTCTAGGGAGCCCAAAGTCTGTAGCAGTTAGTACCCATACTGCCTCCCTAGTTAAGGTTGATGACAAGGAAGTTGGTTTGTTTATATCTCCTTTTAAGAGATACAAAAGCACTTTTCATAAGTGGATAGGTTAAAGGGATTGTGTACCAGGTTCATAACAAAATTATGTGGTTTATGTTATACATGTCATGAGGACATGACCATTTTTTAGTGGGGGGAGAGTGTAGCGCCCTGCTATAAATGATATGTTATTTCATGTGTTTGGGTTTACAAATATTCAGTATATTTTGCAATATTGCCTGTTAAATTAGTTCTATGGTGAAATAACCTTGAAGTAATACAGAGAAATTAATAAGTGCACTTCATTTTGGGAAGGTACTAAAATGTCCCATGTTTTTCATGGTCTGTGAATGTCTCATGACGTTTCTTTTGTTTATTTGAGTAACCAGGTATCAATCTGTTATTGGCCAATCCGTGCCTGTCAGAGATGAGTGTCAACTACCTACCGGATTCGGAAGGGGGTGGGACTAAAAAAAGAGAGGAGACGAGGCTCGGGCTAGTAACGGGGAGAGACGAGGAAAAAGAGTGACAACACCATGGAAAAGTAGTTGTAAGCTATTTGAAACCGTTTAAAGTTACTGTTGTTACTAAAACCTTAAACCGGAAGGTCTGTTTGTGTGTTACCGGTACCAAATGTGGAAGTAAGCCAAGTTCAGAGCTGTTTCAGCCGGGAATTGTACTGAGTGTCCGAGACGCCATTATCGTTGTGTATAGAGCTAGAGTTAGCCTCGTCTCTGCTAGCTGGAAGGAGACCGCGTGTGTGTGAGGGAGAAATATTTTGCTGTATTTTGAGTTTCCTGAGTGAGTATGAGCACTATTTGAACTGGTAACAATATGGAAATGTATGAGAACGAACAGTGAGTTTATTAGTGTTTTGAATTTATGCTATCTCCGACCTACATGCCTGCCTGCGGGTTTGCCTGCCGCTGATCTGGTGCTGCTGTAGAGGATGCTCAGGATCCCCGCTGTCGCCAGAGAGACTGCTGCTGGACGAGGACGTGTCAGCAGGACTAGTTTTCGTCATCTCCTTTCACCTTACTCCTCTGAGGCGAGTGTGGTTATCCGTGAGTACTGAGAAACACTTTCACAAGGATACATGAGCTCCAACTCGACATGCGCGCCAACGAAATGGTACCATAACTGACTTACAAAACCCCAGGTATTTATTTATTTTTTATTTTATTTTCTGAACTCAAAGGTCACCAGGTCAAAGGTAAAGGGTGATTGCCTATGTTTTCTTTCTGTGTAATAAACACTTCTTCCTGTTGCAACGTGTATTTGCAGTCACAAATGTTTATTTGAATGTGGTGTTATTAGGGCTATAGTGTGTAAAGGTATATGCATGGGAGTATTAAAGTTCACAATAACAATGTAGCTATAAAATAAGCTAACCAGGCCTCTCTGCACCCTAGGCAGAGTCATACGCTCTAGTTTAAGTAAACACATTAAAAGGTTGATATTTTCGTGGACTCCCTCCAATTCAGCTCCCATGCTCGAGGTGTCATCAGGTGTAAGGGGTTTTACCATGACAATGCTGTAATAAAATAGAGTTGGTTGGGAGGGCTACATTGATGATAAAAAAGTAAGCGTGTATGAGTGTTACAAGTGTAGTATGAGATAACTTTTGTTGTGAATTGGCGCTATATAAATAAAATAGACTTGACTTTGACTTGAACCAACCAAGTGCCCCTGACGCTGATGCTGAATTTGTTTTCAGGGTGATAAAGAAGCAGCGCTTGGTCTACCGTTTTCCCCTCTCTGTGACCGCAAATCCACCATGGTGGCCCAGTCCCAGATCGGTAAGATACACAAATACAACTGACACTGCTCAGGATGAAATTCACCAGGATTTCACTTTAATACATATACACCATCATGTCAAATTAATGCAGTGGGGGGGGGAGGCTAGGAGGCCAGTGCCTCAACAGCCATAACAGGCAAAGTGTTATATAAGTATAAGTTTTAAATTTTTCAATGTTTGGTATAAATTAAAAATGCACCGAAATCACAGAGCTTCAACAACCTAATTTGATCAGGAGTTGTGTTGTGCTCACATCACACGAGGCACTCATGCAACAGTAATAGGGAGTTTTGGGTAAAATTTGGCTATCAATAATAATTAATGATTATCAGGGATAATTGTTAATTATGCTTGCTAATAAGATCCAATTTACATTAGATCACCTCGGGGGAACCACCCTTGAAGAAAGGAAAAAATAGCCAATTCACCAAATCAGTCTCAGAAAAGGTACTAAACTGTTTGTAACTCTGATGAATTATTAATTTAATAACTACAACCAATATTACCATAACAGCTAGTAATGGTTGAAGGATTTTGGAGCTCTTGACAGAGTAGAGGTTGGCAACATTCACTCTTGTAAGATATTAAATAGGCAACTTGAAGGTTCAAGTCTTTTATTTACACAAAGATGAAAATACACTAACTAACATGTACTATATACAGGTGTGTGTGTGTGTGTGTGTGTGTGTGTGTGTGTGTGTGTGTGTGTGTGACGTGATGCCAGGTTATAGAAGATGTTTGGTTGCATGCAAAGACCCTGAGTCTGTGTGAAGCATCATTCGACTAACGTCAAATTAGCTGTCTAGGAAAGCAAACTACCAATAACCTGACTTGAGATTACAATAACACTGAAACAGTGGACACACATAAATTGAACACATATGCATTACATCAACCAGAGTTTAAAGTCCTGTGCTTAGCCGTGCTATGCTATGCTATCTAAGCCCAGTTCAACATTACCAGTCTTTGAAGAAAAGGTGCTGGTGGTTGCAGGAGAATGTTGGGATTCCAATGTTGAATGCTGTTCTTGCTGTGCAAGGACTGATTAAAGTCAGCAGAGGAGGAAACGGTTCGCTCCTGTCCTTTGCAAGGATAGCAGCTCGGTGCTAACCTACCTATTGAATCTGCTAGGATTATTAGGGCCCGAGCACGAATCTCGTGCGAGGACCTATTGTATCTGCTAGGATTATTTATTAGGGCCCGAGCACGAATCTCATGCGAGGACCTATTGTATCTGCTAGGATTATTAGGGCCCGAGCACGAATCTCGTGCGAGGACCTATTGTATCTGCTAGGATTATTTATTAGGGCCCGAGCAGGGAACCTGCAAGGACCCTATTGTAATTGTAATGATTATTATTAGGGCCCGAGCAGGGAACCTGCAAGGACCCTATTGTAATTGTAATGATTATTTTTTAGGGCCCGAGCAGGGAACCTGCAAGGACCCTATTGTAATTGTAATGATTATTATTAGGGCCCGAGCACGAATCTCGTGCGAGGACCTATTGTATCTGCTAGGATTATTTAGTATTACTAGATAGAATACTAAATAATAGAAACCGTTCAACTATCAAAATGTTCAGCTTTTTATGCTCTTTCAGCCTTCTTATTTTCAGCTTTTTAGCTTTTCAACTTTTTCAAATATTCAGCTTTTTCAAAAAAAAATTTAATATGGAAGCAAATGGGAAAATCTTCAAATCCTCTTCAAAACTCATCCACTTTCAACCTCTTCTGCTCTCTCATACTTTGAGCTAGAGACACCATTCCAACTTTAAAATAGTCACAAGACCTTGAACTATTGAATTTGTTTTTCAAAATTTTAAAATCTTTTACGGTTTTGAAATTATCACAGTTTTAGTTTGAAGGATTTTTGGTTCGTCTTCTGGGTTTATAATGGGTGTGTATTGCGTGAGCTAGAGTGGGTGACATCATCGCTAGAGTGGAGAGCAGCTGCAAAAACTTTAGAAAAAACTCTCTTCAGCTTGATTTGGGTCCCACAGCTTTTACTTCACATAGACAATATATACATAGAAATGTAGGAAATCTTGTTGGCTTTCAGATGATGGTCTTATTTTAGATGTAGGACTTAAACTTTTGACTGTAGAAGCCCTCGAGTGACAAGAACTCCAGCAACTCCCCCATAAGCCGCAGTGTTAACTTTGAGCCTAAATCTCTGGAGTGGAGCAGACGGTACCGGTTTTGTCTCTCGCTCTTGTGCCCTCATTTTTCACTCTACAGAAATAAAAAACACATCACAGGGTTCAGCAATGTCTCCTGTTACTCAATGTATACATATTTTGGCCATAACCATTACACTTTTTTCTAAACCTGCAGGTGTTTGGGAGGTGTTTTCCCATTCATTCTTATGGGGACATTTTCAAATTTCATTCTGCTACTGCTCCAGCATATGTGCTGCTACAGAAACTGTTTGGCTGTCAAACTGTTCAGCTTTTTAAGCTCTTTCATCCTATTACTTTCAGCTTTTCAACCTTTTCAGCTTTTCATCCTTTTCAGCTTTTTCAACCTTTTCAGCTTTTCAACTTTTTCAGCTTTTTCAACCTTTTCAGCTTTTCAACTTTTTCAGCTTTTTCAACCTTTTCAGCTTTTTCAACCTTTTCAGCTTTTCATCCTTTTCAGCTATTCAACCTTTTCAGCTTTTTCAACCTTTTCAGCTTTTTCAAATATTCAGCTTTATGTTCAGCTATAGAAACCATTCAACTATCAAAATCTTCAGCTTTTTAAGCTCTTTCAACCTATTACTTTTCAGCCTTTCTGCCTTTTCAGCTTTTGAAAAAATTCAGCTTTTTCTGCAAATTCTTGACCATTCATTCATTCATGCATTTCCAGCACTACGTTCAGCAGATTTTGCAAAATCACTTCAGCAATCAGCATTCACACTGTATTTTCGCAGGAAATACAATTTTTCTAGTTATTATTATTATTATTATTATTAGGGCCCGAGCAGGGAACCTGCAAGGACCCTATTGTAATTGTAATTAGGGCCCGAGCAGGGAACCTGCAAGGACCCTATTGTAATTGTAAGGATTATTATTAGGGCCCGAGCAGGAAACCTGCGAGGTCCCTATTGTAATTGTAATGTTTATTATTATTTTTATTTATCCCAAATGATCGCATTTTTCACTGCCTTAACATACCCCAAAACTCGCCAAACTTGGAATATACGTCACACCTGGCGAAAAATTTTATAATCTGTCGTCGTTGTGAATTTTCACCACTAGGTGGCGCTGTTATCAAGGAAAGTGCGTTTTGCCTAATAACTCCCACATACTTTGTCGCACATTCTAAATCCTTATATCCACGCGTTCAGTGAATCCTCCTGAATCTCTGGGTATAGGCCACGCCCATATCCGCCTACCGTTTTTTTTCGCTAGCTCGCAAAATGTCGCAAACCTACTTTTTCGAACTCCTCCCAGGCAATTTCACCGATTTGCACGAAACTTTGCACACAGCATCTGTGGACCCTCCTGACAAAAAGTTATTAAAAGAATTTTGATATACCAAAAAATACTCAACTTATTAAATTACAAATTCCTGCAGATTTCGCTCATAACAGGAAGTTTTGCATATCTCCACATTGGTGTGTCCGAATGACTTCAAACTCAGGATCCTACTTCCCTATGAGGCCCTAAGGCTCTGTTCAAAATTTTGCCCGATGACCACTAGGTGGCGCTCTTTAAATTGGAGTAATTTATATCTCCACATTGGTTTGTCGGATTAACATGAAACTTGGTACACTCATTGCCAATGCCCTCCTGAGGATAGCTGACGAAGGTCTTACCGATCCAACACTAGGTGGCGCTCTGGTGGCAGTTTCATTTTTTATTTGCCACTGTGCCCACACCATAACACTTATGGATATGAAACTCATAGGGGTGTTAGACACTGGCCCCTGCAACTCACACACCAAAAATGACGAGCAGGTGGCGCTAAATGGCTCCATAGCGCCCCCTGGAATATTTCAAAATTGAAGCCCTGCCTCCTACATGCACGTACATGAACCAAATTCGGTAGGATTATGTATCATGACCAGACGCACAAAAAACCCTCTTGGACACATACCCTCAGTCCAACAGGAAGTCCGCCATTTTCCTTCAAATTCAATCTTTTGCCATCAATCAGGAAGTCCTGATAACTTCAACATACAATTTCCCATCGGCATCAAATTGCTCACACATGTAGAGGGGCTCGCCCTGAACACGTCTCTGCATCAATACTATGTCATATCTATAGCGCCACCCACTGGACACAGGAAGTCAATGAAGATGTCACTGTTGTGTTTTGTGTGACACGAATCCCATTTAGGTAGGACATTTCCACAGGCAACGGGCAAGCACACAACTGGGCGCACAGGCCTCCGACGGCGCCACAGCCCAACGTACGTGGACTGCGAGGGCCCGTACATCACTGCTCGCAGTTTTAATTTTTGGTTATTTTTAGTTTTTCTTCTGACGAAATGATCGCATTTTTCACTGCCTGAACATACCCCAAAACTCGCCAAACTTGGAATATAGATCACACCTGGCGAAAAATTTTATAATCTGTTGTCATTGTCAAATTTCGCCACTAGGTGGCGCTATTATGAAGGAAAGTGCGTTTTGGCTAATAACTCACACATACTTTGTCGCACATTCAAAAACCTTATATCCCCACCTTCAGTGAATTGTGCTGAATCGCCTGATATAGGCCACGCCCATATCCGCCTACCGTTTTTTTTCGCTAGCTCGCAAAATGTCGCAAACCTACTTTTTCCAACTCCTCCCGGCCAATTTCACCAATTTGCACCAAACTTTGCACAGTGCATCTGTA
>NW_028174928.1:5000-8390 GCF_965226575.1 Pagrus pagrus
ACTCTGTCTCTGACTCTGTCTCTGTCTCTGACTCTGACTCTGTCTCTGACTCTGACTCTGTCTCTGTCTCTGTCTCTGTCTCTGACTCTGACTCTGTCTCTGACTCTGTCTCTGACTCTGTCTCCGTCTCTGCAGTATTGGTATGAGGGGGACGAGGCCGGTGATCTTCCCGTGGATTTCTCGATCGTCTGGGACGGAGATTTCTTCATCGATAAGCCTGCAGCTATGAAAGGTATCAATACTCATCAAGACTGATCAGTAACATGTTTACTAACATTTGTCTGATCCTGATCACATGTGACTTCTGTCTGGATTTATTGATGATAAAAAATCATTTTAAACGTTTTTAATTTGTTAAAATGTTTAAAATCTTCTCCACATCTGGAGGTTTTTGTGTTTGATAGTCATAATTTTATTGTTATAGCAGACAAATAACTAATAAATTAATCATACTAAATATTGATATAAATAAATATGTATTTATTTAATTTATGCAGCACATTTCCACAGAAAGCCCACACAAACGACCAGCACAGTAACATGTTGTCTCATCAGCTGATGTGTGCACTGTTTTCTTTACAGTAAATACTCATGAGTTTAATAATGTTTAGTTTTTTAAGGCGTATTATCCAACAATAAAAGAGGAACTTTCAATCAATAAGAATAAAGAAGAAGCAAACTGTTTGTTTAAAGTCTGAAACACGTCCAACAGAATTAAAACCTTACACTACATTTTATTTTCAATGTTTTAATCAAGAACAATGAAATAAGTTTGTTCTGGATCCTGTGATGTGACCTGGTTCTGGTTGTGTCCGTCAGCGTTGCTGTATAAGTGCGAGGCTCAGCGCTCCAGCTGTGGTCAGTGTCTCAAAGCTCCCGCGGCCTTTGAATGCGGCTGGTGCGCCGAAACCAGGAAGTGTCTCCTGCGGCAGCACTGTCCTTCACCGGACCAGAACTGGATGCACCACGGCCGACACAACCTGCGCTGCAGCCACCCGCGGATCACCAAGGTAGGGAATCGAACCGGCAACCACACCATCGCTGAGCAAACCAACCTGGAATATTTTCATAATATTTCTAATAGAAGACAAAAGTCCAGCACATGATGGTCAGATTCAGTGTCATCAAACATTAATAAGTGATCAATAATAATAATAATAAGCTCCTCCCCCACAGATCGACCCTCTGACAGGGCCGAGGGAGGGGGGGACACGGGTGACGATTGAGGGGGAGAACCTGGGTCTGCAGGTGAAGGAGATCGCTCACGTTCAGGTGGCTGGAGTCCGCTGTAACCCCGTCCCCTCGCAGTACATCAGCGCCGAGAGGTCAGTCCGTGTTCACATGTTGGTCTGAACATGTGACCCAACATGTCCGAGGCGTGTGCTGACCGTGTGTGTGTGTGTGTGTGTGTGCGCAGGATCGTGTGCGACATGGCCGAGGCTCTCCTCCCTCACTCTCCAGGCGGTCCGGTCGAGCTCTGCATTGGCGTCTGCAGCGCCGAGTATCGGACCCTCTCCACACAGACGTACTCCTTCGTGGTGAGTGTGTGTTCAGGTTACTGCAGCAGGAAGCTGTTGTTGTTTAAAGGTTAATGTTGTAACTTTGTTATCGCCAAGGCAACAAGGACAAAACAATATTTACTGGTCGCCTGTCCTTCCTCCTCTTCCTCCTCCTGTACCTCCTCCTCCTCCTCCTGTACCTCCTCCTCCTCCTCCTGTACCTCCTCTTCCTCCTCCTTCTCATCCTCTTCCTCCTCCTGTACCTCCTCTTCCTCGTCCTCCTCCTCCTCTTCCTCCTCCTGTACCTCCTCGTCCTCGTCCTCCTCCTCCTCCTCGTCCTCCTCCTCCTCCTCCTCCTCTTCCTCCTCCTGTACCTCCTCGTCCTCCTCCTCCTCCTCCTCCTCCTCCTCTTCCTCCTCCAGAGCCCCAGCTTTGCTCGTGTTCGTCCAGAGAAGGGGCCTGTTTCTGGGGGAACCAGACTGACGGTGACGGGTCGACATCTGGACGCCGGCAGCACCGTCACCGTTTACATCGACAAGGAGGAGTGTCTGTTCGTCAAGTCAGTCCCTCGTCAATTCATCAGTTTTGATTATTGTGATAAAATAGATTAACATCTCTGATCAAACGAGCAGCCAATCACTGATCCCCCCCCCCCCCCTTCTCTACCAGACGGACCAATCGTGAAATCATCTGCATAACTCCCGCCTCTCTGACGGGCTCTGGCCCCGCCTCCATCCGCCTGATGATCGACAAGGCCGAGGTGACGAGCTCGGAGACCAAATACGTCTACACCGAGGACCCGACCATAACCAGCATCGAACCCAACTGGACCATCCTCAAGTAAGTCCTCCAGAACCACAGCCTCCTCGGGAGTAATGCAATAATCAATCAGAGTATTGATCTGTAACCTGGACGTGTGTGTGTGTGTGTGTGTGTGTGTGTGTGTGTGTGTGCACAGTGGCAGCACAGTGATAACAGTAACAGGAACCAACCTGTTGACCATCCAGGAGCCCAAAGTCAGAGCCAAGTACGGCGGAGTGGAGACCAACAATGTGAGAACAAACTGAGACTCTTCAGATCAAAGATTTAAATCCAACAGGGATCACTGCCTGCCAGCTCACCAGAACTCACCCAGAACTCACCCAGAACTCACCCAGAACTCACAACTTTTCACTTCATGTCTGGATTTTCTTTCTTCTGTACAAAATATTACAGCCACCTTCAGATAAAAGAAGATTCGAGGAGGTTAAAATGATCCTTTTTGGGAAAATCTCCAGTCACAATATGTTAAAATCAACTTAAAGATGACGCCCAAATTAAAACAAACAGACAAATAAAATACATTTTCATGCTGTTTGGACCTGGTTAGTACAAAGGAGGGAAACATCTGACTGCTCTGTTCCTTCTCTCTGTAGTTCTGCACTGTAGTCAACGACAGCACCATGACATGTTTGGCTCCAGGTTTGGTTTACGGTAAACCAAACCCACCAGAGGGGGCGCTGCGGCCCGACGAGTTCGGCTTCATCTTTGACCAGGTAACACACACACACACACACACACACACACACACACACACACACACACACAGTAGTGTAAATGACATGTTTGGTCTCTGTGAACCTGCAGCTGTTTGAACTGATCCAACCATTGAACCAGTAACACAACATCGCCAGACTCCCTTAACAAATGTGTCAGTTTAGTGAGTTGTTGAGTTGGAGACACTTTATAAACTGTGTGAAACTCTGTCTCTGACTGATTCTGACTGATTTGTTCCTTCTTGTAAATTCAGCAAATGTTCTGCATGAACTTCTTTCTGTCTTTGAGGAGAAACATGGCGTCTGTTTGGACTGAGAGCCGTCTGATGTTGACACCAGGTGTGATGTATTTGCAG
>NW_028174927.1:0-6000 GCF_965226575.1 Pagrus pagrus
GTTTGTGGTGCATCCAAGAAAATCTTCCGCGCTTCTTTGTACTTCCACAAAGGTGGCACAGGATGTGTCTGAAGGGCAGCAGATACTTGTGTCTTATTTGTTCGTACATTTTTTGTCAAGCAATGTACAGAAAGAAAGACAAAGATCACTGTTTGTACATCTTGTACCTTTCTGTTGACGTTCAAAACCACGTTTTCGATAGTCCGATGTGTCTGGATCAGTTTCAGAGCTCTTTTTGGACCCAAACCGGCTATCTTGTCACAGTAGTCACAGCCCAACAAAATACATAGGTCAACAAACTAGGGGAAGACAATTGCAAAAGAAGGAAAGTTTGAGTACCTACCATAAAATGGTATTACGAATTATGATATTCTATGTTTTCAAAGATATATTAATGAAAGTTTTACCTCCTGGTGACTAATCTGCAGTTCCTCTAACAGCTTGGGCAAAGAAAATTCCACAACCTCACTGTGAAGAAAAGCACAGATCAAAATTGGATTAGTTTAGAAACCTCCAAGACCCTCAATTAATTAAAGTGACAGATGGAAATTAGAGCTGCAATGATTAATCTCTATGTCAATTAGTTAACCGAAAGAAAATTAATTGCTAACTATTTTGATAATCACTTAATCATTTCAGTCATTTTTTAGCTAAAAGTCATTTGCTGGTGCCTTAATGTACAGACTTCTTGCTTTTCTTTGTCATTTACGATGGTAAATGAGGAGTCTTTGGGTTTTGAACGGTTTGTTGGACAAAACAAGCAATTTGAAACGTCAATTTGATTACTGGGAAATTGTGATGAACATTTTTCAAATTTTGTCTAGATTTTATAGACTAAATGATTAATTGTGAAAACAACTGACACATAAAGGCATCGATACATGAACATTAGTTGACGCTACAAGTTTCATCACCAAAATTCTATCAGCCCGGTTGTGGTTTGTCAGGCAGATATCAGAGGCAGCAAACAGATGGAAAGATCTTAAGTTACAGCACAACATGAACATGAAAAAGCATCTTTGGTGTGTTTCTCGTGTTTGACCACACTCCATGATATGTTAGAGAACACTGTGGGGCTCATCTACTGGTATAACTGCCATTCAAGGTGATTTCCGGCTTAGCGTGTCTGCTAATGGACCATATACAGTTAATTTTTGTCTGTTAGGTCACTGCTGTGACCTGCTAGATAAAATAGAAGAACCTAGTTCGTCTTCTTTTGAGAGTTACTGTGGCTTAAAATACTCTTGTCAGCTTGGCCCAGTTTGCTGCTGCTGTTCATTATTGCCTGGCAAGCCACCAGCTGACAGGATGATGTCTGACTCACAGCCTCAGGTGATGTCAATGCAAAAGTATCAGTGCAGATGATAAGACCACCTCATGTCACAACCCCCTATACTTTGACCTTATCAATTACACATAAATACATGTATGGAGGACATAAACCTGTAAATTGGGGGTCATAAACATGGGTCATTAAACCAGTGTTGTTCACTAATGTCTAAGGTTCTTGAAGAAAACATACAAACAACATAACAGAAAAGACCATAACTGCACTGCAGTGCAAGACTAGTTTAACTTTAGCAACATTACATCTGGGCATGCTGTTTACTGTGACGAATAACCTCTCTAAAGCATGCCTCAAGTTTCTGGAAGTAGTTATTGTACGCTGACATCAGGGGGAACCACAGCTACAAGTAAAGTAGAGCAGGCATAGAGGAACATAAATATCTGAGGAACACTTTGGAAAATTGCCAGCATGAATTTAATATAAAACCAAGAAATAGTTTAAAAGATAAGAAAGAAAATAAAAACTCAGGTACAAATTATTTAAGCATGACATGAATTGCACAGTTCTTACCCGTCTTTACTGGCATTCAGCTGGCGAATGAGAATATTCGCTCCAAACGGCAGTGTGTCCATGTCCTCTGATGCCACAGCGTCCACAGTCCCCTCTCTCACCAGCTGGGAACACAGTGCCTCAGCGTCCCCTGGAGCCTAGAGAACAAGACAAGAGGGGGAGAGAGAGAGATAAAAATGAAAATGCATAAAGTGAGGGAAGGAAGGTAAGGGACAGTGAGAGAAACATAATCATGACCGTACATGTACCATATATATTCTCTATGTTGAACAGGTCATACCTTGATGACAGGTACACCCATAAACTTCAGTAGCTGGTGACAATCTTCAGTCTGGGATGATGCTGTACGGAGCACAAAAGAGTCAAAATTAAGTCTTAACATTCTGTAGAGTGCATTACACCAAGAGTGTAATGCACTCTACAGATAGTAAGGCTTCAAAAAAACTACTTGGTTATCAGTCTGCGAAGATGTACCTTTGCCTGTGCGCTTGGGGGAGCTCCAACCAGCTGCCTCAGCTCGCTTCTCAAGCTGCGGGAAAAACAAGAGCTTCGATCAGCAAGGGTGGCAGTTGTCTGTGTAACACTACAGATGTGTGCCGTCTCTCTCATATCGCCCTGGTACATAAAATTCACTCTTTGGTTTAAATGTTTTTATCAGTCAAAATATGTTAGGGGACCAGGGTTCTACTTTTGAGCACAGGTCTCTGACCCCTGACTGTCTTACACACACCAGGCGGATGTGTTCAGTATCAAGTTAAGTCAGAGGATATGGACTCAAAGGTGTCACTTACAACAGCTGTCTTTTCCTGGGGAGGTTTTCCGTCCAACACAAAGACTGGCTTTATGTCATGTTCCAGGAAGGTGAGCGTGCGAAAGAAGAGACCTGTCAGAGGGCTACAGAGAAAAATTGGTGTTGTGTTGCAGTGTTTTTATAAGGTGTTTCTAATATTATAGTTCATATCCAAATGATTTGTTAAAGTATTAGAAATGTTGTACAATAGAAAGCAGTCCAATACAACAGTGCAGCCTCAGAAAGAACAAATTAAGTCAACAAACAACTAAAGCTATATATATATTATATTGGACTGCCATGCAACTTACACTCACTGTACTGGGTTGGAAATGGAAATCAATGTTTATAATTTGTTTTTGGAGAAAAAAAATAAGCACATGTGGAAAAACAATACTTTTGCTCCACTTTAACGAGACAGAATGGGTCAAGGTCAACAAGGAGCTCACCTCAGTGAAGGCGTCGCTGCACGGAACTGGTTCACGACAATAGAGGTATCCAGTGCGATTACTTTTCCTGTGGGGTGGGACACAGCAGCAGCGGGACATAAGAGAGTGACCATGAAGTCATAATTAGCTCATCTAACACACCACTTTTATCCAAATTTAACAGACTACATTCACTCAAATACAGTATTTAAAAATACTATTTATAAAGTTCTCCTTTGTAATAACATATTCCTATATTTTAGTTGAATTTTATTTTATTTTATTAAATAATATTACTGTTCATTTACATGGCAGGAGTTTGATTGTCACTGCAAAGTGCTGACTTCAAAATAACTTGTTCATAAAATGTTTCTGTCAGTTATGCAAACCTATTTTCATAGCGACATAAAATTAATATGATCTTTATTACGTGGAGCTTGACTGGTGATGCCTTGGGCTTTGTGTCTTTGTTTATCTCCACTAAAGACACTATACTAGTGAAGCATCCTCACAAAACCTAAAACCATCCAAAAACAGTGTACTTTAGCAGTCAGCAAAGTAGGACCTTCCCCCCTCACCCTCTCAGTTTATTCATTCATTCATCAACAGGTGACGAACAGCTGATTTTACTACTCAGCTGACCTGCCACCCACCTGACTCCTCCCCGGATGTGACACACAAAAAAAATACTAGCTGGCACCTACAGGGTGTTAAGTTATTCTCGTTTAAAGTATGGGAAATCTTGCATTAGTAACCTTAGTGTTTCCCTCAAAATGTAATACTAGCTGGTGAACAAGTGTAGCTAAGATCACACGAAATAGCAAGAACTGGAAATACTCAAGTAATGTTACAAGTAACTACCTCAAAACTGTATCCTAATACAGAATAAGTGTAGTAACTCTCCATCACTTTTTATTTTAGTAGCTACTTACTGGTAGTTAATATTTATATACCTTCATTCAGGTAAAGCAGAGTGATTAAACACATTAGTGTCGTGTGATGTTGTCAAAGTTAGCTAACATAGCTAGTAGTCAGGTGGCTGTATGCTAACGTTAGCGATTAGCAATCGACGTTTCACGTCAAAAAGACAATCATAACTGTACCAATCTATAAAACAGATAAATTCAGGTATATTACCGGTGTAGTCACTGATATCCTTATGAGAAATGGCACCAGGAGCATCTGACCGGATCAGATCTGCCAGTTTAGTGATCCCCATTGTGCCGTCAGCACCACTGGCTCTCTGAATACTTGACGAGAAAATACAGTTCAGGTAAGATTTGTTCCAGATCACGTTAATTGCCGTTTGTGGAGGATTTCTTTGACAGCACGTTTCCCTTGCAGGATCCCTCTCTACGACGATGTCCAGTTAGATTCCCCTGAACATCTTCCTGGTGTTGCAGTTGCACGTGAGCTAATGGGGCAGTAGGGGTCAGCATTGCACAGAGACATGACTGGAGGAAATCCACATCCATCATTTATTACAGCAAAAATATTAACAAACAATGAATGTATTCATATATTACAAAGAAAGTAAAATATTAACTTAAAACTCAAACGTCATAGGTAGAGCGCTTAACAGACAAAAACAACATTTTGTTGATGCTTCTTCAATGTGTGTGGTAAATACACCTCCATGAACTCATCTCATTATTGTAAAATAATGACAAATATTATTATACATATCCATCTATTACACATGATCATACAGATAGTAGCTATTAGATTTAAATCACACTGTATGATGAATAAAACCACTTAGTCCATGCTTGTAGTCTTGTAGGTAACAGTGGAAAACCATGAGCGGTCAAATTCTGTTGAAAAACCACCTCAAACTGTATCAGCAGGATGAGAAAATATGATCACTTCACAGAAAATACCCCTAGTACCCAACCCTTATTATTTCTGTTGTCACTTGATAAAGCTTAGAACAGAACCTATAGGCAAGTGACCGTCAAAGAGGTAAAAAACAAACATTAGGGACAAACTACAGCATTTCAACAACAGGCTATTCAAGTACTGTACACAAATGTTTTGGGTAACGCAGAACTCAAAGGACATTCAGGGCAAATGTTATGGCATCTCTAGATTTAGTCGTCTCACTTTGACACTTGAAGAATGGTAGTTTTTGACAGACAACACAAGTCAGGTCTGAGGCTTGGTCCTGTAACAATAGATCCAGCTCTGGGATGGGCTCCCAAAACATTTGTCGCTTAAGTAAATCCTTGTTTCCCCTCTAATCATTCTTCTCCTGAAGCTATAAAAGTCTCTTTTACAGTTTTACTTTACTCTCGTGAAGATGAATGATGGTAAGCATCACTGTAACATCTGTTGCAGCTGTGCAAAAGGATTTATCAAGCTCAAAAGTGCAATCAGTAATATTTTCCTAGCTTTTGGCAGAAACAAATGCTGATTAATGCCAGACACTCCTTTGTTACTTTAAATTAGTCACCATATTCTGTCACACTGAGCATCTCCAAAACTCAAGGAAACATCAGTGCAGAATTTGAAAGGTGGAGAAAGCTTTAAAGTCAAACCTTGACACTGACAGAGTTGACACTGTATCTGTTGGTCAGCAGCTTGTGTCCAAGCTCATTTTGGCTCAATAGAGAATATGTTGTTGCTGCAGCTCAGCACATCAAAGCAGTTGCTAGCAATTTGCACACATCTAGCTGTAGCGTTATTGTGCTTTGTCTTGCTAATTGTTTGACAGTTTACCCAGGAATGAAATACATTTGTTAATCTTTGAACATGACATATGCTAACTTTAGCATAGCAGATCCAGTTTGTAGTCAGGTGTAAAGGTATAAACACTAGCCGATGAGAAATTTAGTAACATCAGGTCTGTATAAAACACAGCTATATCATCAGTTTCGTAAACATTGGTTATGTTTTCTGTCTTGGGTCTTGTCTTGACGGTGCTA
>NW_028174926.1:0-6000 GCF_965226575.1 Pagrus pagrus
GCGGCTCCCCAAGACGTCGGAACCGGACCACAGACATTGTGCGAGCCAAGGAGAAGCTCCGGAGATTCCAGCGAACTCTCACACATCAGGAGAGAATGCACTCGCGAGTGACAATGAGAGGAAAGTAAAATTATGAACGATGATAAGTATTTCAAAGAACTGTCAGGAGTTGTTGTTTTTTTTTTGTTTGTTTTTTTAGGGTGATTTCTCCCCTTCTGATTGAACACGGGCTGAAAGTTATAGTTCTTAGCTGAGAATATTATGAAAATACTGATTGGACTGTTTCACCGGATGACCGAAACTACACCAAACCACTAACTGTGCGAACTTAATTCGCTCATAGGGCGATGTTAGGACGCATCTAGAGGGGCCCTTCCTTTGAGGCTTCCCCTCCCTGTTCAGAAGTTGTTACTTTACTTCACTGTTGGAGGTCATTTTTGTTTTGTTGTCATGTTCGGCACAGATGGTTTTTTACTTGCATGCTTACAGTAATAGAGGTGGGAAATATGTGCATTAAAAATTAAGAGTCAGAATGCTAAATCAGGAATATAAGATAATTACTTTAAATGTTAATGGTGAAAAGAGAAAAACAACATATTATCTTCTGGCAGGAGACTCATCTTAGTGATAAAGAACATGAGAAGTTTAAACACTTGGGATTTAAAAATGCTTACTACTCATCCTATAAGCATCGGAAAAAAGAGGAGTTATAATATTAATCTCTAACAAAGTTGTGTTCCAAGTCTCAAAACAGATAAAGGATACTGAAGGGAGATACATTCTAGTGAAAGGTTACATTGATCATAAGCAGGTAACATTATTGAATGTGTATAGACCCCCAGGTAACGATAAAACATTTATGAAGAAAATATTTGATCTGATTACTAAAGAAGCTGACGGGGTCCTGATTTGTGGTTGTGATTGGAATATACAGTTACAACCTTCTCTTGACTCCACTAATGTAACGAAAATAATTAATTCTGAGTCAGATACTGTTAAGAAACTTCTCCTTGAAACCGGTATGATGGATGTTTGGAGGGAATTCAACCCAACAGCAAGACAATTTACATTTTTCTCTCATCCCCATAATGTTCATTCAAGAATTGACTACTTTTTTTTGTTTAATTCAGAAAGACACAGAATCCTAAAGTGTCAAATAGGGGTCAAAGATATCTCAGACCACGCAGGTGTATATCTATCCCTACATTTGGACACTGAAATTAAAAATACTACATGGAAGCTTAACACTAGCTTACTAAATGATCCTTTATGTATCCAATACATTCATAAGGAATTTAAAGAATATCTAGACCAAAATGATACTGGTGAAGTGTCTCCAGGTACTGTATGGGATGCTGCTAAGGCAGTAATAAGGGGAAAACTTATATTGTGGTCCTCAATTAAAAAGAGGGAAAAACAGAAGCGAATAAAAGACCTATTACAGGAACTAAAAAACCTAGAAATGAAACACATGGAACTTAACGATCCCAAATTATTAGATCAGATAAAACTTATTAAACAAAACTTAAACAAACTATATGATAGTTATGAGGAGATGAAGGCAAAGTTCATCAAACAAAAGTACTATGATAATGGACCAAGAGCTAAAAAACTGCTAGCCTGGAGAATAAGAAAGCAACAAGAAGAAAGATCCATTAAAAAAATTAAAGACGCGCAATCTGGAAAAATGTGTCATAAACTAGAAGAAATACAAAAGTCCTTTGAAAATTACTATAAAGATCTGTACACCCAACCGAAAGGAGCAGATTCCTTAACTATTGCACATTTTCTTAACTCACTGGATTTACCATCCATTGGATTAGAACAGAATAAAATAATGATGAATGAAATAACACAAAAAGAATTGGATAATGCTATTTGGAGACTTAAAACAAATAAAATGCCCGGTGACGACGGATACTCCACAGAATGGTATAAGACATTTAGAGAATTACTATCACCAACATTATTGAAATGTTTTAACTTTATACTTAACGGAGGTGAAACACCAGCTTCTTGGAGACGTGCCATTATCTCTGTAATTCCTAAGATGGGCAAAGATAAGTCCGAGTGCAGTTCGTATAGACCGATATCAATTTTAAATTTAGATTACAGATTATTTGCATCCATAATTGCAAAAAGATTAGAAAATATTATTCCGAACATAATAGATGAAGACCAGACTGGGTTCCTTAAAAACAGACAGAGGAGCATATGAGCAAAGATAAAGATGAATCCATCGCTCTCAGCCTTGATGCCGAAAAGGCATTCGATTCAGTTAGCTGGGAATACCTATATTTAGCATTACAAAGATTTGGCTTTGATATTAAGATTATCTCATATCTAAAACAATTATATCATTCCCCTTCAGCCAGAATCAAAATAAACGGTAGTCTGTCCAACCTTGTGTCACTCAAAAGAGGCTGTCGGCAGGGATGTCCCTTAAGTCCGGCCTTGTTTGCATTATTTATCGAACCTCTGGCTCAGGCTGTTAGAGAAGACCAAGACATAAGAGGAATTTATTTTAAAGACACTGAATATAAGACCTGCCTTTATGCAGATGATATATTAATCACTCTTTCACAACCAGATTTGAGTTTACCAAAATTAATGTCCTCCTTGAAAACATTTGGTTACTATTCGGGCTACAAATTAAACATTCATAAAACACAAATCATTTCATTTAATTATACCCCCTCACTACAAATTAATAACCTGTGTAATTTCAAATGGGAGAATGACATCATCAAATATCTAGGAATAAAAATTCCGAAGGATTTATCCACCATCTATGCAACTAATTATTTGCCAATTACCAAAGAAATAAAGACAGACTTAAATAAATGGAGTTTATTACCACTAGATTTACATAACCGAATAGATATAGTTTAAATTAATATCTTACCGCGATTGCTTTTTCTTTTTCTGTCAATACCAATAGAAATACCTGAAAAACAATTAATGGAGTGGAAGAGAATGCTATCTGGGTTTATATGGAAAGGCCTTAAACCAAGGATCAGGTACAAAACATTGCAACTGTCCAAGGAAAAGGGAGGGCTATCTCTTCCAAACATAGAGAATTATTACAAAGCTGCACAGCTTAGATACTTGATTTATTTGTGCGACCCATATTATAATGCTAAATGGAAAAATCTAGAACTAAGTCAAGTGGACATTCCCCTTCAGACCGTGCTTGGAGACAGGAACCTATACCTATTGCATAAACAAAACTTAAATGATTGGACAAAAACAACCCTAAACATTTGGTTTGCAGAATGTCATAAAAACAAACTGGAAAATCATATCAAAATATTACGATGGGTGGCGCATGATAAGGATTTTAAACCCGCCCAAATAGATGGGCGTTTTAAACAGTGGCTGTTCAAAGGTATCACAACATACTGTCTTATTTCTGATAAAGGGAGACTACATTGTTTTCAAAAACTTAAAGATAATTATGACTTAGAAAACCAAGACTTCTTCAGATATCTTCAAGTTAGAGCTCATTTTAACTGTGATATAAAAACAACAGAGGAAGGTAGTTCTGATTTAGTTAACATTTTGATTGATGCATACAAATCTAAATTAAACCGGAAACTGATTACCCAAATATACTCCAGTTTACAGTCATTCAATGGCTTTTCCACTCTTTATGTTAAATCCATCTGGGAAAAAGAAGCAAAAATAACCATTTCAGAAGATGACTGGTTAAACATCGGTAAAACTCAAACGAGCACTTCCAGTTCTGGTCATTGGAGGGAATTTTCGTGGAAAAATATGATTCGTTTTTTTATTACTCCCAAAATTAAACAGCATCAGAAAGGCCACCCAAGTTATGGAAGGTGTTGGAGAGAGTGTGGAAATACTCAGGCGGATCATTTCCATGTCTTTTGGGACTGTCCGATTATACAACCCTACTGGCGAGATATTGTGGAGAAAATGAAATCAGTGGTAGGCTTTCAGTTTGAACACGATTTTTGTACAATCTATCTTGGTAATATCTCCCCTACAATCAATGTCACTGATAAATATTTGATTAAAATAATGATGGTAGCCAGTAAAAAAGCTATTACGAGAAGGTGGTTATCAAAAGACCCCCCATCGAAAGAGGAGTGGATTGCAATTGTGAAAGAAATATATGACATGGAAAAACTGACTTTCTCCTTGAACCTGTGCATGGATAAATTCACTACATACTGGAGGAAATGGACAACTCTTCTGGAATAAGTGTTCCCTCATCACAACAGGACACAGTTAACATTTACTAATGTGACTGATTATTTTTTGTTTGAGTACATGTGGTACTTTATGCTTTACGATATGAAGGAAAGACTGTGGGTAAATAGAACTAAAAGAACTGAAATGTCTTTAAAACCTGGACCCAGCCCTATCTCTTAAAAAGTACATGACATATTGATTCATTTCCCCTCTGTGTAATTTGTTTTCTCCATCGGTGCCCCTTTCCATGTTCTTTTTTTTCCTCTTGTTTCCATATATACTGTAAAACTTCTTAAAAATAAAGTTTAAAAAAAATAAAATAAAAAATAACCAACCAATCAGGGGTTGTGATGTCATTGACAGTGCGACATGAAAAATTCAGATCAGCAAACGAACAACCCGCCTTTTCTGTAGTCTGCCTTCATTTCACCAAAAAGTGAAGACCATTTCAAGAACTTTGCTGTACCATTCTAGACTTTTGGTTGTTTTTAAAACATTTGCGAGAAAAAAAAAGGCTTAATGAGCAAGTAGGCTTATGTTTTCAGTGTTGGATAAGGTAGCTAATTTGCTAACAATTAGCAACTAGCCAATTGTTAGCCTAGCTAAGACTTTTGCTTGGTTTTAAAACATTTGCGAGAAAAAAAGTCTTAATAAGCAGGTAGGTGAATGTTTTCAGTGTTGGATAAGGTAGCTAATTTGCTAACAACTAGCAACTAGCCGATTGTTAGCTGTTAACTGTTAAAACTAGCCAGAACAGTGAACAGCGGGTCAACTGTGCAGTTATTGCCTTGGGAAATATTCAGAATTACTGTCAGATACTGCATTTTGCCTTGATAAAAATGCGTAGTTATTTAGGGCAGAGTGGTGAAGCAGCAGAGTTCATAATATTTCTGAATAGGATGCGTTGTACGTAGCTTTGTTAACCGTTAGCAGGGAAACAGGCTAATGTAAATAATTGCTGTTACTAGTTAAAGCTTGGGTCTGCAATTCGGTACAAAAGCATGATTTATCATATTTGTATAACATTTCTTAACATCCTGACAGCAATCAAAATATTAAATAATTTGAAAAAAAAACTAAATAAGTCCATTATCTCTGGCAGCTCCAGGGCTGTAAAAACGTCTCCCAATCCTTGTTAACGGCCCGAGGATGTTGTATGGACGGACTACCTGTCAATCAATGTGCCCTTACCTGACCACCCGCCCCACCCTCTGCTGAGTCTGCGCAGCAGTCATTGCGCGTGACCGGCTTTCTACACTGGAGCTATGGCGGACTGTTTACGACGAGACTGGCGGAGAAACTACAGCCACACTTCTCATCACCAGCGCTACCTACAGCAGCTTACACTGCTGAACAGAGACAGAAAAGAGAGAATAAACTCAAGAAGGCTATCAAGAAAAGAAGTTAGACAGTGCAAGAAGTAAAACGAGTCAATATCGGAGCGGGTTTTCAGTGATGGTGACAACTGAAGGAGTCGAAGACCTGAGGACGGACGCCATGGTAGCTGTGTCTCTGTTGGACAGGTAAGAGCTGGTTTGTTTTGTTGGGGAAATGTATCATTACTCTGCATTATGTAGTCAACGTAGCTAACGTTAGCTCCTTATGTTGCTGTCGCATGTATTCACCCAACACTTACGTTAGCCGGTTGTAGCTAACGTTAGCTAGCTAGCTAACGTTGAAATGTTTCCATTTTCCAGCTAGCTAGCTAACGTTAGCCGGTGTGACAGTTTAACTGGTGTTCATTTTAACTGGCGAGGGTCCCAGATGTGCTGGAGGTGTGGT
>NW_028174925.1:0-5000 GCF_965226575.1 Pagrus pagrus
ATAAAAGACTTGAATTGCTTCAAAGAGAAACAAATATTAAAGGAACCAGTCGATCTTTATTTGTACAGAGTCAGCAGGTCCAAACCCGAAGTCCTTCAACAGTTCTGGTGACGTGAACAACTAATCACAGATTATATGAAGTGAAACAAGAAAAGAAAAGGAAAGAAGACAAAGGGCTCGACATTAACCCAAAACCAAAGCGTCTCGAGGTTCTGTCTGATTCTGACGCTCTGAGTCCGTCTGTCATGAGATCTGATCTGGACTCGCTGTTACAGCAGAGGAACAAATAACTGAGTTCTGACTTTATATTTCTTTACATCTGCACGTCTGTCAGATGGAAACTCTCATGGTGAGAGGAGGTCATGTGACCCGGCACCGCTCAGGTCCACACGCTTCACGTGCATGATATCAGTCAGTGAAACATGGAAACTGGTGCGGTTCTGTTCAGTCCGTCCTGCAGACTGACGTGTCCTCCATCTCTTCTGCTGTTGGAAGGATGTTTTTCAGACGCAGCCAATCGTCAGGTCTTCAGAGTGACTGTCGTGACCTCTGACCTGACCCGGACACTTTGATTGGATTGGATTGTACTTTATTGTCCTGAAGGGAAATTTGTTTTGGGCTCTGAGCCGCTGCATACACGAAACAATACATACGAGACATTCATACAAAGCACGTTCACACATTTAACACACATTCAGAACAGTGGAGGCTGCTTCCACTCGATACAAATAAATCAATCAGATCAATAAATCCGTAGAACTGATCAAACCAGCAGCTCTTAAGGTAAAGTGCTCTGTGTGCAGCGGTTCGAAAACTAAACCAATAGAATAAAACCAACGGTGCATAAATAAACTAACATTCAAAATATTTGCATATAAAAATAATAAACAATAAAACTGATGTTGCACTGAGCTTCATTCACAGGATCAGAAACTCTGGATGATACTGAGAGCAGGTGAGCTGACAGGTGGAGCAGGTGAGGCCAGTCTGAGGCCACATGAATGAAGCTGAGGTGTGTCATCACCTGGCCCGACAGGTAAGCCCCACCCCCTCCCTCCAGGAGCAGGGCAGACCGGTCAGACCTCCTCCTCCTCCTCCTCAGACTATATAATGAGGAGGAGGAGGAGGCGAGGCGTCACAGCTGCTCTCCCTCTCTGGTTCAGTGGTTCTCAACAGTTCAACAGTAGTGACACAACGTTTGTGAAATGTTTAGGACCACTGGACCCGAGTCAGGGACTCTCACCTGCACTCAGCTGCACTCACCTGGACTCAGCTGGACTCAGCTGGACTCACCTGGACTCACCTGGACTCACCTGCACTCACCTGGACTCAGCTGGACTCACCTGGACTCAGCTGGACTCACCTGGACTCAGCTGGACTCATCATCTGTCAGATGGCTCCAGCTGCTCCTCTCCTCTCAGGTGGGCTCAGTTCATGTTGACCTGAGGAACAGACGGGTTCTGTATTGATTCAGGAGAACGTCCAGAACATGACGATGATGGTCACAGTCTGTTATCGGTGCTGTCGTCTGTCCGTCAGCAGCTCGTCACGATCAATAAGTTAAAGATCTGTTTGTCTCCTGACGTTTGATTTAGACTCAAACGTTCAGTCGTCACATCAGAGACGAGTTTTATCCTCTGATATAAAAGTGTTCAGTATATTTATTGTTACTGACGGTGAAGAGTTTAGTTTTCTGCTGATTCATTTTATTTCTTTTTCAAAAACAATTTCCAGAATGTTTTTATTTATTTTCATGTGAAAATAATGTTCACAGATGAAAAACAAAAACATGACAGACGTTATAAAGATGAATTTATTCCCGCAGCTCTGTCAGCTCATAAACAGGAGAGAGAACAAGTCTTCAGCGCCACCTACAGGTCAAGTGATAATTAAATCTGCTGTTTAAAGATGAATGTTTATGAATGAACTGTTTGTTTGTTTGTTTGTTTGTTTGTTTGTTTGCTCCATCTCTTTCTATTAAAGCATCTCCTGTATTTGTCACGTCATCATGTTGTTGCATCATCAAGTCGACCTGCTTCAGTCTCAACTTAAAATAACGTTCATCACTTTTTACATGAAACCTGTTTATCATATTTATTTATTTATTTATTCTTATATGCTTAATATAAAATGTTCGTCGTCTTTCACAATAAAATCCTCAGCAGCTGAAACTTGTTTCCTGTGTCGTGTTTCAGGTTTGTTGAGCAGAATGACCTCAGTGACCTCGTCACACTCTCTTCAGCTCAGACACTACGACCTTTATAATAAACTGTGTTTAGATCAGACATTAAACTCTCGTCAGATAAACTCTGAAGCTCTGTGATGCTCACTGAGTCGACCTTCAGTCTCACAGCGTCACTGTTTAAAGATGAGACTCAAAAATCACCTTTTCTTACAGACTGGACCTTTAAAGGCCGGAGCTCAGGTTTATTACAGTTTTTGCCGAATGCTTTGACACATGTTGCAGACTTTGGCTCACTGTGTCATCACTTAACACACAGGCTGAGTAAGACACAGCACATGAAGATAAACTCCTAACTTATACAGCAAAATGAAACTCCTGAAACAAAACCTAACAATCCCATTTCAAACTGTTTTTAGCATCAAAGCGTTAAACACATGCACCTTTGAATGACTCTTTCCTCGCAGCAGCAACACACAGATGTGCTTTATGCAGAACTCAGCTGTATTCAGTACTTTTCACTTTAAAAGACTCACACAGATTTTTTTTGTGAAAGATTGATCCACTACAGTTGATCCAGACACATGAACACAAAATGGAAACGCTTCAGAATTTTTTTGTTTTTCAGGTTTTTGCAAAAGTAAAAAAGTTCCAGGAATCTCTAAAACAGAAACATGCAGATAATGTACAGTGAATATAGTGAGTGTAACTGAAAACACAGGACTGTCACATATACATTTACACACAATACTGTAATGAGTATGTGTGTATCTGTGTGTGTGTGTGGGGGGGGGGGCTTACTTGTCATGTCCACAGTCCCCCCAAATAAAAATACCCTAAATTATTCAACAAATGTGTTTTCAGACTTCACATTCTTCACATTTTAGATTCACATCTAAAAAGAAATGCAGTACTTTTTGAATGACATTTGACTCGAGCCTCTACGAAGCTGTGACTTATGGAGGCGTGGGATGAGCTGCACACGGGCAAAAAAAATCACTTTTGAGTCCCCCCCCCCCCAATCCTGACATGGGATCTGCACCCTGCATCAGATATTTGTCTCCTGCTGTTGCCTGCTCCTCTTCTTCGTCCTCTTCCTCGTGCTGCTGCTGCTCTTACTCTCCCTCTTCCTCTTTCTGCCTCCATGTTTCCAACGTTGGCACAAAGGAGCTGAGCTCACATCAGGTGTATTTGTAGTGCTGTGGCTCAGACTGACTGGTCTACAGTGAGATTTTAAATGTTTTCATGTGTGAGTCTGTGTGCTTTTCCAGTTTTAGTTGTGTCTTGTATTTTAAATAGATGTGTTTTCACAATGATTGCATGAGATTTCCTTTTTGAACAATGTGTCTTATGTAAAAAACAGTGTGTAGTGTTTTGCAATTAGTGTGTTGGAGAATTTCAAACACAGTGCAAAGCATGTTGTGTGTGCAGGGTTGGTGCTTTTGTTTAGGGCACGGTCACCACGGTTACAGGTTGTGATGCTTTGGGCACAGCAGCCACTTGTAGTGTTCAAGCATCAGGCAAACACTGTAATAAGTGACGTCCTCAAACTGTCTTCTGAGAGCTCAGGCAGGTTTGAAGCGTGAGACCATCTGTTCTCCAACAAGCAGCGCTCTGATTTTATTATCAAGCTTTTCATTATTATAAACAGTGTCAGTGTTTCCTCCGTCATCACCGTCTGCAGCCGCTGTTCTCATGTGTTCTCACCACACATGTTGTCTGTGTTTGTCTCTGCAGACCAGACATGTTGAAACTTCAACTTTCTTTATGTTCAGCTTTTAGTTTGACGTCGTCGCAGCGCTGCACTGAAGGCATGTTAGACTGAGAACCACAAAATAACAAATGAATCAGAAACAACACAAACAAGGAAACGAAACTCTTCTGATTGGCTGGGTTTGGTCCACTGGTCGGACTGGTTCTGACGTCACTCTGATGTCTTTTAGACTTGGACTATGAGGGTTATAAAGGTGGGATGGCGTCCTCAGATCAGATGCACACAGACACCGGGACTGACGAGGAGGAAATGAGCAGCTTCTTCTCTCCCAGTGTTTCCTCCACATGAAGCTGGAAAGTGTCTGTAAGTTGACCTGAGGTGAGTTCAGCAGGTGAGAATCCTACCAGACAAATCTGGACACGTTTGATCATCTCCATCACTTTGATCACATTGTGCTGTATCACTGTTTCACTGCACAGCAGAAATGTTCCTGCATGTTAAACACGTTTTAAAGTATACATTTATATATTTATATATTTATATATATATATATATACGTATAAATATTCTTACAACAATTATCTGAGGATTATTTTCATGACTCACTTTTAGTGGTTCACAGGTAGAATCAGCAGCAGTCTGATTTTAATCAGTAAACAATGCAGAGAATGTCTGAACTGGTCGGACAGCTTTGATTTTTGAACTGTTAACTCTCCGAGTGTTCAGGACATGATCAGCTCACCAACACTGACGCAGACTTGGTTTCACTGGAGCCTCATTTACACAGTTCATGTGTCGACTGTCCCCGAGGTTCAAAACCTTCATACATGAATCTGATCAGTGTTTCTGATGGAAAGATCAGCTGCTTCATTACTCTGTACAGTACAGACAGCGTGGACCATCACCAAAGTAACTGGCTGATAAGAGACAGAATGGTGGTACAGTACAATACCGAACTGTGGTATCACAGAAATGATTACTGGACAGAGGTGTCGAAACTCTAGACCCACTCTGTGTGTTTCTTTATTATTATGATTGTTCTGACAATTATTTAAAATTTTTGACAAATAACTTAATTGTTGTGCATAAACTTAAAAAAAAATA
>NW_028174924.1:0-5000 GCF_965226575.1 Pagrus pagrus
TGTAGGTGCCAAGAGACACTTGTTTTTCTTTTCTCTATGACAATGTCTTCCTGCAGTGTCTCCACTTCCTACTACTTCCTTGTTTGTGGTTTTAACAGTCTACGTATATCAGTTTGTTATATCATTACGCAATAACTCATACAAAATGATGCAATGACAGCATCTGACATCCTGCACGTACAGTTACACAAGAATTCATGTCAGGTCATTATCAATTCATATTTTTGTTTTATTCTAATTATGTCTTTCTTTTGTCGTCTTGTGCCCAAGAATTATTTGACAACTGGGTCGCTTTGACCTCTGAGTAGCAACTACCAACAACACAGGACACGCTGCATTTGTTTCCAAGTGCTTAGTATATACTGTACATTGTCCTGTTGTTATTTCTGCTGTGAAATAAACACATTTGTTGTGATGACTATTCTTGGAGGAACACACAGCACTGACTGGTGACAGAAATGCAGCTACAACCCTGACACATTCTGAGTTATAAAAACAATTTTTTTCTTTCCTTCAACAAGTCTTTGTCACTAAAAATAAGCCAAATCTCGTCTGTTAGGAATTAAAGATGACCAAAGTTTCCACCACACCCTGCATGGTGCCACCCTGATCACATGACTCATGCTAATCCAGCTGTGTGTTCACACCGCAACTGCTCAGCTCCCTCATTTGTCTTTCCGTAAAACGTTGGGAAACAACTTCTCTCCTGCAGCCAATCATGAAGCAGTGTGAACACAGAGTGGGGTTAATAAACACACTGGGAATCAACATGGCAACTGAACTGAGCCGCGACACCAACCAATCACAGTCTAGCAGTCTACAGAGTGGGTGAGCAGACGTGCACTGTGGGACAACGGGAGGGACATCCTCCCCGCTGTGTACTCACCAGAGAAATAAACTGAAGAGAGGAGGAGGAAAGACGGATGGAGAAGAAGGGATGGAGATGGAGTTGGAGATGAAGAGAGGGAGATGGACAGGTGACACCAGGCAGGAGGGCAGAGAGGAAAGAGTTAACAGAAAACACTGGAAAAGAACTGGCAGCATGGTGAGAGACAGAAAACTGAATAAAAGAAGAAAGAGAGGAAGATGGAGGACAAAAAGAGACTTGGAAAAAAAAAGAAACAGAGGATAACGAGAGACATTCAAATGCAAGAGCACAGTTAAAACAAAAACAGAAACATGGAGGTGTGGAGCAAACAAACAGTGAAACCAACACACCTTTATTTCTCGCTGCTCCACTGATTTCTCCCATATCTGTTGGTCATAGGCGCCAATCTGGAAAAACAAACAAACAGATTAACGATGAAATATGGAGAGAAGAGCTACAGCAAACAGAAAGCAGGCACATGTTTCTTGTTTTCCCTGCATCATCTTCTTAAGAAGAAGGAAGAGCAAAAATTAACCACAATAAAGTTTTCTTAGACGCACTAGAAAGCTTCAGTTCCTCTTAATAACATTCATAATGCTGAGCATAGACTACAGTGGACAGAACAACGTTTTTCCCCGGGAAGGCTCTTTCATATTTACATAAAAATGTAGAAATAAACATCATTAGATTGCTTGAACTGCCTTCATTTTCTTATCTGCTTCATTATCATCATTTAAATCCAGATTATATCCCCATGAAGAGTCTGCAAAATCACGTTGCGATGGTTAGTGTTTTGTTTCGTGTGGGAGCCGAGGATTTTATGGCTCTTGCTTCGCATTTGGAGCCGTCACACAGTGTCATAAAACAAGTTTTTACTACCGCGATCTGGATAAATCTGCGTCGTTAAATGTGTGGTGATAAAGTTGTCGCAATAAATTAGGATTTTAAAAAGCCCGAAACTTCATTTTTTAAGTCTTAAAATGACAAACATGTGATTGACCACTTGCACTCAGTCGGGACAACGCTGAAGTTCATACAGGATGACACGGGTGGATTTACTGTGTGCTGTTGAGCTTTACTTTCACCTGTACATGTTATTATTAAGACCATATTTGGCATCTTTAAACCCTTTGGGACTCTCTGGAATTCAAAATAAAGTTTTTTATCTGCACAGCATGAGTTTGTTCACCAGACTAAACATGCCGAGTAGACTACAAACAAGACACCACATATTATATCTATAGTATGTGCCTACTTTTCCCTTTTATTTACATATGACCTCCCAGCAGAGGAGTTAAGAGCCTGTGAAACTGGTCCAAGACACAGAAGGTCAGGTTCAAGTGGAGTGCAGTTCACAAGAGTCCTCTCCAACGTAACGATCTTGTACTGCAGCCAGTGTTTATCAATGTCACACACACACATATATGCTGGGAAAGGGGGAGGGTGTGACTGTAGAAGTATGCATGCAACACAACCAATCACTGTCACAGAGATCAATAGACCTGCAGAGTGTGTGTGGAAGAGAAAGTGTGTGTATGAGGTGGGGAAGTTTATACTTATGTAGAGCTATACAGATGTGTGTCAGAGAGACGAGGGACAGAAGAAAGAAACAGACAGTGATACGTGGGAACAAGATAGATTTGTACCCTGTCCAGGCATCTGACCTGGGAACGCACATCCAAACACACAAAACAAACACACCCCAAGGTCAAACTGTACTAGTAGAGCTGCCACATTCTCAAGTCTCGTTCTTCTCCACACAGACACAAATAGCAGAAAGGGAGAGAAGGACGCCAGGAGGCTAAAGTCACCCAATTTAGTTGCCTTTCATAAAGCGTGCATGTGTGTTTCAGAGAGGATCAGCTGATGCTCTGACCTCAGCAGATCAGTGTGTTCATGTGAGTCTGGGTCAACCCCGCGAGCTCGCCAGTGGAAACTCTGCATCTTTAATGGGACTTCATTAAACATGAATAGAAAGATGGGAAGAGGGGGGTCAAAGACTAGGAAAGACAAACATGAAGAGAGACAGCAAAGATGATCATTTAATGAGTTCTAGCTCTCTTTTCTTTCCTCTCAGTCTCTCAAGCCATGAGTTTTCTGCTGCATATCACTTATATCATGTTAGAAACACAGCAGAAAGTGATACATGGCATGTTTTCTTGAACTATCAGTGTTTGTGCTTTTACACGCCGCACAGACCAGCTTGGATAACTTGTGATATCCTCGTGTTATCCACCAGATACCAGCACGAGATGTGGGTCAGGCAGTGCGTCACAATGTGCTCGCCCTACATTACACGCTCATGTACGACCCAGTGATCTCAAGATCGGATTTCCGGCACAACTTTTAGCTTTTCATTCCTGTATTCAATTTGAAATATTCTTTTAACGACAGATTCTACCGCATCATGTGGCTCTCATGATGCCATTTTTTAATCAACCTTTCACTGGAACATTTGTGTTTGCTTGCTTTTCGAGCCATTTGGTTTAAAACTGACACTATAAAGTCAATGTAGTACGCACAATACAAAAAGAAATCCACTTCTCCAAATTACAGAGGTCACTATCTACCTCTTTTGTCATTTTATGCTGCAACAAGGCACTATCGATACTTCTCTGCTGATTTAGCGAAATAAACTGCAACTCCTAAAATCTGACATTATGATTGGGCTGTGAGTTATTGATAAATGTAGATCCTGGGGCTCCACCAGTTGGAGACAAACGGCCTGTTCTGAGCCACCGGATAGAATTTAATGTGACGTCTGACTGACTGTTGACTGTGTGACATTTGGGCTGACAGCTAATTTTCCACATCAATCCACCTATTAAAAAATACACACACTCAGAGATTGGAGAGGATGTTGGAGTGGATGTGGAGGACAGCCAGAGGGCAAACATGACCAGACTACTCATCGGCAGAAAGATAAAGAAGCAGAGGGGGTGGAGATAAGGAGAGAGGGAACAGGTTATGGAAAGAGGAGTAATATTCACACACACACACACACACACACACACACACACACACACACACACACACACACACCCCTTGTTATATCATGGATTAATGAGGTAACTGAGATCTGACAGAGTAGGATTAACTCTACTGGAAATCCTCTTATCCACACACACACACTCATCCTTACATCACTATCTGTATACATAATCACCGCCTCTCAAAACAAATTAGTTCTCAGGCAACAAAAACGCTTAAATGACAGTTTATCTCCTACTTGCCGCTTAATTCGGGCGTCATTATCATTGTCTTTAAATGCTCAAAATTCATATGCAATAAAAGGTTGCTGTATTATTTTCCAGAGGATCGGATTCTTCTCTGATTTCACTGAGAGAAAATACAGACTTCATCGATTTGACAACCAAATCAAGTGCTGAGAGTGCACCAGAAGGGAGGATGACGAGGCCAAGTGTGCCGCTGCGGCAGTGCCGGGGTCACCATGACGACGGATGGAGGGACGATCCAGGAGAGGAAGAGAGAGAGAGAGAGAGAGAGAGAGAGAGAGAGAGTGGGGGGATTATGTCGGCGAAGCAACAGAGTTATATAACAACTGCCTCTGCAGTGGAGGGGGTGTTACACAGACACACAAATAGGTGCTGCTTTGAGAGGCATTAGGGGTTCAGGTTTATGTCTGAGTATGTGCATACAGTAGACGCACATTCATGAGGTTTAACACGCTAACATACATGTCAGCTGTGCATTATCGGCATTGTTCAGCTGTGTTACTTATTGCCATTCATCTGCTGTTCTCTCTGTTATTAAAAAGACAAGCTGGGGTTCAAATTAGTGGATAAAAGTTGCAACAATTATATCATCAGATTCAGGAGGAGCATGTTGAATGTAGTGATAAACCAACAGAGAATTATCACACAGCTCTGCAGCTCCACACAGCGTTTTAGCACCATTCAGCTCATTCTTTTGGTTTCAATGCTCACAACTTCACTGTTTTTATCAATTTCTGGTGGTCTCGGTGTTCGTTCCAGCCACAGCAAGGAGTTTTGGGAGAAAAAGCAACAAACACCTGCCATACACCAAGCACCAAATAGCTTACAGACAAAGTTTGTGACTAGCTGGTGAACATAAAGGAGCATCTAGCGACTTAATTAAAAAAACAGTCGTA
>NW_028174923.1:0-4000 GCF_965226575.1 Pagrus pagrus
GTGTTCCGGGTGGGAGGAGTCTGTCGGGCCGGACATAAAAGAGGGACGCACCAGTTTCTTCTTCCACTTCCTTCTCTCGTCTACCAGAGGTAAGAGCTCGCACCTTTCACTTGCTAGCACTCAATCAGATGCAATTTTTTTTCAATATAATAGAAAACGTGTAATGTTGTAAAGCTATTGCTTTGCCGGTATATTACATCTGCAATTGGTGTTTATCCTTTTTAACCCACCAGTTTTGAAAACTAAAGTGGACTTTTAGCTAGCAGCTGCAGGGTATAGAGCAGCAGCAGCAGCAGCAGCAGACCGGAGCAGGCCACAATCCTTAGCCATCCTCCAGTCAAACATTACACTTTAATCTGAATAATGTTGTCAGGATAATCTATAACATGTTTAGTTCATGCTGCGTCTATTATTTATTGGTAAATATAAGATTGGCTCGCAGACGACAGTCTTTAAAGAAATGGCCGCTGCCCGTCTAGTGTGGCTGCAAGCAGTGTCTCTCAATGATGAGAACTTCACAGACCTGTCCTGAATGACTGTGATTGGAATTTATTATTCTGATGTGAGACACTTAAAAAATATAAAATACACACTATGTCGACTCATGTCGCGTGGACACGCTGCACGGAGCGGTCACGTGTTTGGCGATTAGCCACTTGCTAGCCACAGCATGCTAATGAAACGTCTTCTCCTTTACTGTGTTCCTAGATGGCGAAGGATCCAGAAGCTGCTCGCTGCAAAGGTAACTTCTCTATACCATTTGGCACTTTTAGAAGTAAAACCTAGCTGGAGTAGCATGACGTGGAGCAGCAAGCTACTGTGATGTTTCATTTGAACTCTCTCACTGAATTCTTTTGAGGAAAACTTCATCTCTCAAACTGCTGAGTAGCATGAAGCTCTTGGAAGTGTGCACATATGAAGTTGGCCCTTATAAATCTATAACATGCTCATTTTGTTCCCCGCTCTTCTGTCCTTCAGGATTGAGAAGAATGTGGAGAAACACTCTGCATACGGTAATTTTTATAAAATTATTTTTGCTGCAGTTGACCAGCTTTAATCAGCTCTTTAGCTGTTGGGCGCTCAGTGCTGCAGTGATGAATCACTGAACTCTCTCTTACCGAATCAGCCTTTGAAGAATGTTCTTTACCAGATTCTGAGTAGCACATGGGCTTAAGCTAATGTAGCAAAACTGTAATTGTAGTAGTTAAAAATCAGACATGTGTTTTTTTTAAAGTTGCAGTACTGGTGTAGAAGTACATCTATTTAATATAAACTTTCCCCCCAGATGTTACAGACCGATCAAGGATGAAGACCATGAATGATGGGGATGAAGGTCTTAAGTAGGTGAGCAAGACTTTTGTTTATAGATCTAATTTCAAGCAGGGTCATAACTGATGAGTTAACATAAAAGACAAGCATATGCCTGATTATTGTGATGCTAGATTATAATCTGATAAACCCTCCAAAAATATTAAACCCCTTTTATCCTCTCCCTCTGTGGCTAATCACTGATTTCCTTTTGTAGGTTTGTCTGCAGTTTCCACTCAAGCAACTCATCAAAGCAGACTGCACCAAGGTGAGTAAAAGATGGATTTAATCTAAATGTATCTGCAGTGGGGGTTAAATGTGATGATTATATTTAATGACAAGCATATGCCTGAATAAAGTGATGTCATCCTTTAATCTGACCACCCTCAGTTGAACTAGTACAAAATGTTCAGTTCCTAAGCTTGTGACTGACCTGGAGATCTTTCTGTCAGGTGGGTCTCTATCAAGATGTCTGAGGAAGGATGCCACATGAACATCTCAACATGTGAGTATAAATCAGAGTTTGTGTTTGACAAGTTAATCAGAAATGCCTTTCCTGTGGCGCATTGAAAACATCCAAATTCTAATAAAATGGCTGGTAGACTTCAGGAGAGAATTTGCTTAAGCGATTGCTAACAAATGGCAGTTTTTCTGCATCAGTTAAGTACTAATGAGGTTGCTTGTAACCAAATATGAATGTTTGAAAGGATGAAATGGGGTAATGCCCATCAAACACCTGGACGACTATTGTCACATGGCAGTTTGTCACCAAAGCCCTGATCAAACATTGAATCTTAGCACACTACTACAGGTTATTGTTGAACTCTGCTGACCTGCAAATTTCTCTTGCAGGGCCTTTTCAGAGGATACCTGAAGAGGAAGATGACCATTGAAGTCACATGGTGAGTCTTTATCCTCTTTAAAGTGCACCCAAAGAGTAAATGTCCTGGCCAAAGCAGTTCCAATGATGATTATACTTAGCTCACTTTGAACCGATGTGAAACGACACGAACAACTGAGAAACTGCCTTTTTTTTAAAAAAAAAACCCTGAAACTTCTGTTTAACTCAAGTTTTGGTTTTTATACATGAACATTTAGTATCTTTTTAAACGTGTAGTAAAATGTCTTCTGTCCACAGATGCTCAACTGCTTCAGCAGCATGATTGACGCATTCTCTTTAAAGGTAAGATATAATTGAGTCCCTGCTACAGAACCAGTTGCTTAATCCCAGACCTGCTGAAAATGATGAGATATACTTGGAATCTCGTTCGTCTGAACTGCTGTTGAGAAATGGAATATCTGACATCAGCAAAGTTCAACAATTAAAATAAAACTTGCAATGTTGTGCTCAGACCTCATGGTATCACGTCTGTTGCAGGTGCCTGGCTCTTCAGAAGATGCATGCCACAGTTCCACATGTTCGCCCAGGTGAGTGTGCTCTTTAGGCATTTACTTAGTGATCTGATATACAGCAAATTACATGACGTGGCCCAAAGTGGTGGCGCTTCAAGCACTCTTAAGGAGTTTTGTAAACTATAATTGTCACTGTTGCATCGTTTCCTTTGTGATGACACTCGCGCATGTCTTACGCCTTGTGTAAATGTCAGAACCTGAAAAGGTGGACCCACTGGCGTTTCCTTGGCAATAAGGTGAAGACCCGTTGGGGCTACCAACAGTCTGAATGGAAACGAACTTGACTCAGACTTGTGCTTCACAGAAATTCTGATGTTTTGGCTCATTTTTAGTAGGCTCACGATTTGAGAATAAATGCTGATCTGGACTTTTCTTTTAAAAGGTCATCAATGCTGAACTGAGAAAGAAATTCAATGGGATTCTCCATGCTCATCAGTGAGGTGGGTATCTGGTCACCATGGTCACATTTGCTGGCAAATCTTAAGCATAATGATGAGTTTCTTATTACCGCCCCAGTCTGAGAATTCATGACTGATTGGTACCCCTCTGATCACACGAAATTAAAAATGTTGTCCTTTACACAAATGAAACTCCGTGAGTAACCCATCGTTCTTGTTGCAGGTTTGACTCTTTCGAACAATGGTGCAGATGCCCAGTGCTGCTGCAGGTAAATATTAGAGAGTAAGGTTTCTGGTATAGTGTGTGCGTTCTTTAGTCTACTGGCTGTAATGTACCTCAACTGCTTTAAAATCATCATGTGCATATTTAAACATTCAATTTCACAAATGATCTTGCAGTAAGTGAACTGGGAAGTTTTATGTTCAACTTAGCTATTGGTCTGAGGCTGGAAGTTAAGTGCGTGCGTGCGTCCCATTAATCAATTTTCTCTTTAAAGGTCCTGGCATCACATGCTCTTGATCTCGCCTGCATCTGCACATGTTGGTGAGTATTCGGTTTCTGAATGCTGGACTATTGTCTTTGAAGTTATTGTCTACATTCTCAACGCAGAAGTGATGAGTTTCTTATTACCGCCCCAGTCTGAGAATTCATGACTGATTGGTACCCCTCTGATCACACAAGAATTAAAAAATGAATTAATTTGCACCAGTTGTACTGGAATTGAGTAACCCTCGTCCCTTGTTGCAGGTTTGTTGCTGTCTGACTGAAGTGTCGGGAACAGAAAGCTGGCTTTACTACAGGTAAATGAGCAAATGTGTAATAAAAATGTAATGCTTCTGGTGTTTTGGAAATGATGCCATGCACCACTAGTCGAGGGGGT
>NW_028174922.1:0-4000 GCF_965226575.1 Pagrus pagrus
GATCTGAGATGAACAGTGCTTGCATAAAGACCCCACTGACAAAATGCATATTTTGTTAACTTGCCCTAAAATGACTCAAGGAACAGCAACTAGCATATGGACTGGCTTGATGTATTTACTAATAGAAAAAAAGTCAACTCTTTGATATTATTTCCTGTTCAGATGGAAAATAAAAAACATTCAAAATAATGCAAAGAAACAAAAATGGATTCTGTTTCTTATGACTGGCAGAACGCCTTTATCGCTGGCAAGTATGAAAACAGTTTTCCATAACTGACTGGCTGTCTGTAAATGTTCTGTAGGAATGAGTGATAGAGAGAGCATTTAATAAAAATAAAATAAAATAAAAATAGTATTGACAAATTTCATCTTTAATTTTGTGATTTCATTGATTCTGGTGTTTTATTTATTTGAATTTTATTTAATAAGGACGCTGGCCAGTATCATAAAACCACAATTCACACAGTAGATATGGAAATACAATAAAATGCACATAGCAGAACATGCATACCACCCTACATCACACACATACTACAATACACATATCAACTAAGTACAATAGGCTGACGAAAACCTACAAAACTTAAAGGAGATGAACACTTTTGAGTTATCTATACTGTTTAATGTCTGTCTACTCTGTGCTCTGGCTTCAAGCAGCTGTTACAGTCTTTCTTCCCACTGTCTCCTCTTTGACTGTATCCTTTCTCTGACCCTCCTGACAACACACTTCTTTATTTCCTCTCTTTGCTCTTTGTTTTTGCAATTGCATGAAGTGAGTGAGCTAATCTAGACTAACCTACTTCATCACTGTTTATAAATGTTTCATACCGATAAATATCCTGAAAATGTATCAATGAGTAACAGCGCTGCCCTTACAGAAATGGAGAGCGTTTCCATTTCCGTGATCAATTTGCGTTCATGCTTTTCTCTCGAAACACAAAAAGCACATGTGTCCCATCTATCATTTAGAGTGCAGAGTATTTTTGAGTTGTGGGTCTGGCGTTTGCATGGCCTGCCAGTAGATAACCTCAGAGAGGCTGCTGTACTCACTAGTGGGACTCTGTAATGGACTCGAATGGCCTTGCACTCCCATTCATTAGCATTTACTGGTCTCTGAATCTCTGCTAATGGACAAATGCTTCTTATATTTATAAGGCTTTTAAAGGGCATCACATGTATATTGATTTTTTTGTACTCTCTTCCTCAATCATTGTAATCTGAGGGAATTTTTAAGGAGACTTCTGAATTGGAAGAAACGTTATTATCTTAAATGGAGAGACTGTCTTCTTGTACAGAGCCTTTGTTTGCAGAGTTTGTTTGCACATCCGTGCATGACGGGGTGTTAGCTTAAGTACACACAATAACTCCTTGGCTTTTAGGACATCTTCTTGACATGCTGTGGTGACAGAACGTGAGGTGAAGATTAGACCTTTGTGTTTCTCTTCACACTAGCCCAATCAAACTAAAGAGTGTTGTGAATAATTATGAAAGAATTGTCTTGAATTAGCTTTTCTTTCATTACTAAGCCTTTCTCACATGGCTAAACAGGTTTCTCTGTGAATGTTTACTCAAGCATGAGAGCAATCACACAGAGGGTTGGGCGATTCATTGAATTCTTTTTTTCAATTACAATTTTGTCTTCCATCAATTATCTAAACAAGATAATTGAGATAAAACAATTATTGTGCAGCATTCTGTTCCACAGTGATGCTCTCATGTTTCCTTGCGTTGTAAATCCAGCGCACCGCTTTCCTTTACTGCAGTAAAGAGTGTGTTTATGCCCCTCCCTAAACACCCAAACTCTCTCTCTCAGCCAGGCTGTAGCATGTTCAGGCCCGACTTTTGAGTGCCGCCTGACAGAAATTAAAGCGCTGCGCGATGTTTTCAATTTATGCTTTGGCGACAGGTTTCAGTCTTCTCCATCGCCAGACGCTATCTCTATTGGACTGCCCAATCACGTTGCACAACAAAATATGATGCATCATAACAAAATTCTCCAGGTGTGCAACATGAAAAAATACGTAATTTCTGTTGAATGACACTCTTCAAGAGTTTCGAGATTCAAATTTCATAAATCAGGTTTCAGGTCAGACTGTGCCGTCAAGTGAGCATTCATTTGTGTAACCCAGTCAAGCCAGCCGCTGCTTGAAGTTTTATATGCGTCTATCTGTGCTGTCACGGTACCTGAGCCGGGGGTGGCAGAACAGGATGAGAGAGTTGTATTTTAGCAATCCTTTCTTACATTTTATATACCAAATAAAACAGGCATTATAGCTACACATCCTACACTAATTAAATAAGCCCTTATATTGATGCATCTTTATTGTATTCATGATTTTAAAGAAGTGTTTATTTGTTTTGAGGGTTTTTTTTGTTTAAACATTCAATAAATGCATGTTTTCAAAGTCAATGAGAAATCATGGTGAATAATAATGGTCTCTCAATATTAACCAAAATAATTGTGATTAGTATTTTTGCTATAATCAAGCAGCCCAGGTCATTCAGAAAGAATACAGTATGTCCAAGGCCTAATAGTTTATTTTAGTTGCCTGTTTAGGTATTGAGCTTGATACCTCAGTTCAGCATCTTCCTGTCAGTTAGTCCTGTGCCGCTAATACTGCTGGGACCTTGAGAGCTTTGCCAGGGGAGAGCAGAGACCTGAACCGGAGAGAAGTCTGTGATGAACACACCAATCTAGCCCCGTGGTGACATTCATTCAGACCACAGTTATTGTATACAATATGTTCTGTATTGTAGATTGAAACCGCTTATTCTGTATCTTGTTAAAGTACCATAATAAATTACTGTAGTTATTACAGTAACAACTGTGTAGTGTACAGCTGTGTAAGATTAAAAAGACATGTTTGGTTAGTCCAAATTTTACTCAAACAAACCTCACTGACTCCTTTTTTTTTCCTGTTTCGTAAACCATGTAAAATGCAGTGTGCATAGAGGTCACACTTTAACCTTGTGATACCGCTCAGTCAGCTCAGTGTAGTCAGGAGCTGGTGACGAGATGCAACACAAGGACGCAGCCCGGCTGTCTACTTATCACTATCCGTCATCTGGATGGCTGTGTGGCCTAATGGGCTGCTATACGCACGCTAGCCCCAGAGTGCGCTACATTATCTGTTTACAGTGATGCTGCCGTATTGATCAGCTCCTCCTACCAGATAAGCAGAGCGATTTACAAAAAAGGCAGCTGCGGAGATGCTCCTGCCATATCTCTCCCCAGGGAGGCTGATTCCATATTGTTACCATTACATTAATGAGCTAATTCCTCTACGAGGCTCCGCTAATGTCCTGGTGTAACCCTGTGGTCACTGGGATGTCTAGATCAGGGTTTTTGCAGCCACTGTCATTAGCTTAACTGGAGAGATGATATTCTCACAAACAACATCCCAAATCTTAGCATGTAGTTTATTGTGAACAAAATTAATTTTATTTTACATTCATTTTATTGTTACTTTGATTTTCATTATATACATTTTCTCAGTAATTCATATTCATTAACGCCATTGTTAAACACATTTATATCGGCCTCTTAATAATCTTAAATGCACTACAAGGAACTTTTAACTGGTTATGAAACACTGTCAAAATGAAACTCATTTTCACCCAGTGAATTTTGAATTTTTTTGGTGGAAAGGATCAAATAGAAAATCAATTACAATATCTTAAAGATACATTTTCCGGGAATCAAGTAATCCACGTTTTGTGTGTGTTTTGAATAGTTTAGAATAGTTTGAATAGAATTATTTTCTTTCTGTTATGATGATTGCATAATATTGGTTAAAACCAGTGTCAAAGATGTTAAGAATCTTTTCTTTGGTTGTCTTCCAATAGGGGTCAGTGAAGAGGGGGGAGAAGAAAAGTCATATGCACTGCTTGTAGATGATCTCAGCACTACGCTGCAGCTACCTGTATGCAACTTATGCTTTTAAAAACTAAACAACAAAAGCATTGGAGGCGCTTGTCTATGATTATTTTGGTAGTAAAA
>NW_028174921.1:0-4000 GCF_965226575.1 Pagrus pagrus
TTTGACTGATTTTAGTATCCATGATGTGCTGAGAACAGAAAGTATTGTGTGAAAGGTCATCTTTCACTTTAGCTTAAGGAATTCTGTCCCTTTAATCTCACACTTTAGAGGGAAAGAACTCCCATTTGCTCAAGACTAAGGAGCATGAAACCCAATAAGAAGAAGAAGTCTCCTAATGGTCTGTGAAATTCAGATCCAAAGGTTGCACTGGTTTGAAAACGTAATCCACTATACTCCTTGTTTAATGTGTTTTTTTACATGTTTGAATGCCAGCATCTTAGTAGTTTGGACTTGTTTTAAACTTTTCTTTGCGGGCACGTGGGACAACTAATCAAAACACAACGAGACATGTTGAGCTGCAAGTCTGGAATTCCATCTCCGACTGTTACGATGCATCCTAAGGTGTGTTTCTTATGTAATTGCAGGTGTTTTCAGACTACGAGAAGCTGCTGCACTCTGAGAACTACGTCACCAAGAGGCAGTCTCTAAAGGTTTGATTCTGACTCATATGTTCATTTGCAATCATTAATGCTGGACTGTTGCAATTTGGAAGCTGGCGAGGGATCGTTTGTCACCACAGCGCCGCCCTGTTTGGTCAGTAGACGGAGGGTACTCAAGAAACACCAACGTAATGAATGTCTCTAATATATGATTTATTTGTCTCGTTGTTTTCTATCATCTCTACCCAGCTTCTGGGCGAGCTCTTACTGGACAGACATAACTTCACGGTGATGACGCGCTACATCAGCAAGCCTGAGAATCTCAAGCTGATGATGAATCTGCTAAGAGACAAGAGTCCCAACATCCAGTTCGAGGCCTTCCATGTCTTCAAGGTAAAAACACTGCGTCTGTACATGTGACACCGGAAACACGGACTAAATAATGTTCTATGTTGAAATGAGTGAGAAGACTCAGTTGGGTGTGAGAATGTGGCGTAGTTCACTGATGTCAGACAGGCGCTGTGCGCCTTTTTCTGCCTCTGTCATTCTGTGCATTCCCCAGATCCTTTTGTGAAATGTCAGACTGGCCTTTTGCAAAGTCTAGTGGCTAATTTACAAAAGTTCAAACCGAATCGAAGTGAACTCGAAGGGCACTCGAGAGCACATACCTCTGCCAAAGCCAACAGTGTTTCTCGTTTTCATGGCGCATAAAGTTTAATACCTCTGGTGGAGATTATTGCAGACACGTCACATTTACGTTTCCATAGCCACACGTTGTTTTTTTATTAATGACGTTTTTATTTTCTTTAAGTCCTCAACATACACACACATCGGTAGTAAAAATGTTTTGATACCTTTTGTTAGTTATAAAGGGACAATTCAAGTCATGGAGTTCCAGCTGTGTCATTGAAATCATGGAGGCGTCACGTAACAGTATTGTTTTTATCATGTAAGTAAAACTCTCATTTTTCCCCTGCCCCCGTCGTCAGGTTTTCGTAGCGAACCCCAACAAGACACAGCCCATCATCGACATCCTGCTCAAGAACCAGACCAAGCTAATCGACTTCCTGAGCAACTTCCAGAAGGACCGCACGGACGACGAGCAGTTCAACGACGAGAAGACCTACCTAATCAAACAGATCAGGGATCTGAAGAAGCCGGCCTCCTAGAGAAGCATCCCCTCCCCGCCCTCCGCCCCGACTTTTTATCGATAGGAAGACATACAGTAGAAAAAAAACACATTAACAATAACGGTAATTCTATTTAAAAACAACAAAAAAAAAAATCTTCAAGACGTTATTGGTCTCCATTCTCTTCGTTGCTTCATTTAAACCTTGTGCAAGAGTAGTTCTCAATCACTGATCTTTCTTTTGTAAATTTTTCTCATGAAACCTTTTTTTTTTTTTTGTTCATCTGTAGCATGTAGTGCCACAACTCATGGTGTTGGAGGCAGCTGATTTGCTCCGTTGGGAGAACCAGCGGTTAAAAGCTTCGGCCAGAGTGGTCCAGTAGCTGTCGTACAGAACAGACGTGGCCGTTGTGTCACCCTTTGCGGGCGATCCGTTAGTTGCTGCACACAAGTTAATTTCTAAATGTTTCAATGAAGTAGCTGCAAAAAGAAAATCTGTTTTTTTTAGCTCAACTTGCTTATTTCTCACAGTGTCATGAAAGACGACATATTTTAGCATTGCCAATTCAACGAGGGGAAGGTGGAAGCAGGTTTCTGAAGTTGAGAACACTATCCGGTATATAAATGCTGATTTGTCTCTGATAATAGCTTTCCAATATCGCAGAGTTTTGGCACTTGTCCGCAAAATGTTTGGCAGGTCACTGCAGATGTTATCTAATTGTGTACTGGAACCTTAAAGGTGCTACTTAGAAGGTATTGGGTTGTTGATTCCCAGGTCAGCAGGTACAAATGCTTTGGGTCGGTGGGTCCGGTTGGCCCCAGGCCCTGGGCGTCGGTATTTGACGTCCCAGAAAGAATCAACTGTCCTTCTCCAGAATCGCTTATTGCACCATTAAAGGAGCAGTTCACCCCTAAGTCACACACACATTTTTTTCCTCTTACCTGTAGTGCTGTGCGAGTTACTGAGTTTCGGAGATACAGGCTGTAGAAATGCCTGCCTTCTCTCGAATATATTGGAACTAGATGGCAGTCAAAACCCAAAACCCATTTGAATAACTCAAAAGCAATGCCTTCTTTGAGACGATCCACAGAGCTTGTTGCGAGCAGTTTCACGCAGGAGCGTGCATCTACTCATGGAGGCAAGAGGCTGCGGGGTAATCCGGTTGGCGAGGTGTATTTCAGTAGAGGGAAAACACTTCCTCCATGTAACTGCTCACAACAAGGTGTTGCGGATTATCTTGAGTGACCAGGTCATGATTTCTGGAAAGAGACATTTCTATAGGTTTTTTTTCAAATGTACTTTTTTGGCAGTTTGAGCGCCACAAGCCAAATCCGGTAACTCACACCAAAACAATGTACAGCAGACGGATAAATAGCACTGCAAGTGTCCAATTAAGTTTCAATGTGGCCGTGACCGGTGATGAATTTATGTTCTCAATCTGATCTTGCAACACGAAGACTCGAGTCAGTCGTGATTAAAACCAGATCCGTTTCCAGGTTAAGGTGCATCCACTACGTCTGATAACGCCAATAGGCTTGAGTAAGACTGAGAATCTCTGTCGACCGACAAAAACAATTACCTGCAGGAATACTTTAAGAGTTTGAAATGAAGGGCCTCTTAAATTGCATTGGGACGTTGGGCTGCTATCGGTACAGTAAGCTTCAATCATTTCCATCACTGGTTCTCTTTGCTGGTGGCTAATAGCACTTTCTGTATGATAAAAAAATAATAATATGATGATTCAAATGTTCTCTTTTTTTTTTTTGTTAATCTTAAAATGATCACTGTTTTCACACTGCTTGATGGTATTTTTTTTTATATATATATATATATAATTTCATTTCCTGTCATGTACAGTTTATGGTTTGCACACCTGAAGCGAGTGCCATTGCGAGTGAGAACACTGAACACGAGCGGGAGGCGCCTCGCCGCGTCGAGAGAGGAGAGCGGCCGTGAAGACGGCCGTTTGCGTTTTTGTTTCACTCCTTTTTTTCTTTGTGTACTGTAACGAGTGCTCTGCTCCGACATGGATCTGATGTTAACACGTGAGAAGAATCAGAGGTGCCTTTTTGGTGTGGTGTTTCTTCCCTTCCTTTGTCTTTCCTTTTTGTATTTTCAGTATCTTTCTAGGGGGAGCTTAATTATTATGTTAATGAAAATATGCTCTGGACAGAACATATTTGTTGTGATTAAGCAGTGAACCTCTCAACTCGCTATATTTGAGTTACGCCGTCAAAGAAACATTTTCAAACTTTTTTGCAGCTGATCGGTTGCCAACGTGTACAGACCGGGGGCCACATATTCACTTTGAGTTTGTTGCCAAAGCCGCGCTGATTCAATGTGTGAATTACAAAACTGTGTCGGCGACGAACGCATCTGCAAAACTTGTTGCAGAGTGAGGCCAAAGTTGACCTGTAACAGGATTGTGAA
>NW_028174920.1:0-4000 GCF_965226575.1 Pagrus pagrus
CAAATATCTCACTAAAATAATTGTTTGTAAAATAAAAAATAAAGTGTCTATTTAAAGTAAATTTTATATCATAACTGTCAGTGATAATATGATTAGAGAAACACTTTTAGTCTGTCTACTCTGGGAACCCATGGTTTGTCCAGCAGATCCTGCTCCCCTTCTAATTATAGAAAAATGTTGTGGTGAAAGCATCTTGGTCTAATCCCTGTGAATTGATTGGTTGACCAAATTTACTAATTTACCAAGCTGACACCATCCTGCAACATGGTGTACTTAAAAACGTCTATCATCATCTAATCACCTAATCCTTGTCATCATGCCTATAAACAAAGGTATAAAAATAGTCCTTTTACCAGACAGTGACATGAAACATGTACAGTACTTCTGCTCTGAGTCTGTTTGTACTGGTTTGGTCTCGTTATCCCCATACTTTTGGCCATTCGATGTATGTCCATAATAGTCTAGAAGTGGTCTGCTGGCTTGTTGTTGCATTGGTGTCTGATTGGTGCAACAGGATCAAAGACAAACTGGGTCTGCACTCACTGAAGGTAGACACATGACAAAGCATTCACTGGTTGGTCTCATTAAAGTCAAAGAAGTTTCAAGCTCTTTAAAAGTCTTTGCTAGGTCAGACCTATATTAAGACTGGAGATCATCTTGCGATTGGAATCACAACAGCTGTGATGCACATCAACATGTTCATGTTCTGACCCATTGTTACATGAGTCCACACCCATTTTGAACTCTGCCTTCATTTTGATCTCAACTACACACCTGCAAAGTTTCCTGACCTGCATCTCACACTGTTGTGAAGCTATCGTGTTAATAAAATGTGTCCACAGAGAGACGGACATAAACACCTGGCAAAATATCTTTCTCTGTTAGCTCCTGCTACTGAATGTGTCTCCAGGACCACATTTTGCCATAATGACACACACAAGCATGCACGCACACTGCTTCTGAAGCAGGATGTTCTACATTCTGTGGTGCTTTATGTGTTGTTTTTTATTGTCACCTCGAAATGACTTGTCTCACTGTCATAATTTTGAGCTATTTAGTCCAATAAAATTCAGAAGAGCCACACTGTTAAATTATTTTATCCCCATTCAGGTTAGCAGGCTCGGACGGCGGAAGTCTCTAGTGCGCATTGTCCAGATTTAATGTTACATCCTTGCATTCGCATCTGACACCAGACACCATCTATGTTACTCCCACCCCCACTCCACCTCACCATCACTCAGAAGAACACATTGGTGCTTAGATACGTATATCATCTCCCCTTATATACAATCACGTTATCATGTGAATGAAGTTCCATATTATATACATATTCAAACCCATTTTTGTACATATATATTTTGACTGTTGAACAGTAAAACTGGTTCTTATTTCATTGAGTCAGTATTAATTGCCGTCCTCTGGCGGCTCTGCTTCAGGTCTGGAAAGTAACTGCTAACTTCTGCTAATAAGCAGCCTTCCAATGAACACTTCCAGTCCGGCCAGAGGGGTTACATGCTGGCATTCCGACATCCCAAAATTCCGACATCCCAAAAGTCCGACATACCGCCATTCCGACGTGTCACCATTCTGACATACCACTATTCCGACATGCGAACGTCCCGGCATTCCGACAAAGTTTAACCATAATCCGCAACCCATAACCCTAACCCTAACCCTTTTAAAAGATGTGTTGGAATGGCAAGACATTTAAAAAATAAATAAATACCACCATTCCGACCTTAGGAGGCAAAAAATGTCGGAATGATGGGATGTTTCATTAAAGGTTTAAGTGTTGCCATTCCGACAATTAGGGCCTAATGTTGGAATGGCGTTATGTCGGAATGGCGGTTGCCTCACGGCCAGAGGCAGCGGACCGCCAGCTCCATAGTGGAGGGCACATTGAGAGCTATTGGTTGCCATGAAAAATTTCTTCCGATAGCTGCCTGCTTTTACAGGAAACATGTAACTATGCTGAAGCAAATACCACTTGACTCCATGTCTGCGTTCTCATTGTTAAATGGAAAAGTTGACAAACTTAACATTCCAAGAACTTCTTGTTTCAACCTTTTGCCTTTCTGTTTATCACATAAACATAATAACATAAAACTCTAGACTCCTGATTCCCATGCCTTACTTTCTCAGTGTGTTGTGTGGCACACTCATGGCAGACAGCAACACAGGCCCACAATGTATATAATTACCTGAACAAGCCAGACATAATGTCAAAACAATAAAGAAGTGCTGTATCTCTCTTATCCCTCTTCAAGGCATCTCTGGCGCTATCTGCTGTATGAATTTTCACTGAAACGCGCCGCCCTGAGAACAGCGTATTGCATGATAACACCAAATTCAAAAGATTTTGTCTCCTTGATTAGTTCAAAGCCGCATCACATATTTCAGCAGGTGATGGGTGTCTCTCTCTTTCTGCAGAATGGAGCGATGGGCTTGGAAGAATAAGACATTGAATCAGACGCTGTTTGTCTTTTCCTGAAATGAAAGGCTCGAAGAACAAGGGTTCTTTACTTTATTATTTCCACAATGGAGCGACAGAGAGTGTCTTCATGTAGTGATGGAACAATGGAAGCTTTTTATGTGATGTGTGGCGGAGGCGCTGCTTTTCATGCTTCCCCATGTAACGAGGCTGCATTTACCTTGCAAATAGGTTACAGCAGCTTTCTTGTCCTTTAGGTCTTCTGCTTTCAATTCACCAACACATCCAAAGACTCTCGCTGTGCGTGTGTATGTGCCCCTGGGTGCATGTATTCTATCTGTTTTGGAGGGTGTATATCTTCATGCGTGTGTATTTGTGCGCCGAGCCTCTTTTCAGCCGCCAGAACACTTGGCCTCATTCTCAAAGTGAGCCACCATATGTTGATTGGTCTTGAGAAAGAAGGGAGAGAAAGACATCAGCTTGGAGGGAAAGAAAATAACAAATAACAGTGAAAAGCGGGTAATTGCTTGGCTGTTGTGCATTAATTTTCCTTTCAAAGGCAATACGTTGACCTAGCTGAGACCCACACAAGTCATTTTGCCAGCATTGTGCAGAACTAAACTTTGTGTCTGACAGGGAGATAGATACCCCCGGCTTGGATTCACACAGAGATAAAGGAAACAGGAGGGGGGCATTTAGTGGGCTTCATTTTATCATGTTCCCTAATATCAGAGCGTGTGTCTCTGTGTTCTGCACAGTATGGATATGAGGTAATGACTTGTGTCGGCCCAATATTGCATGATATGTTGTGGTCAACAAAAGGTGGACAAACACAATGATGATCAGACAGAACAGGCGGCCTTCTGTTTAAATTTGTTGAGTTGAATCCACCTATGGCTTTTATTCTACTGTCCCTTTAAATGTTTGGTTTTTTGTCATCACATTGACTTCATAGTGTGTTGGAAATAATTTCTAAATGGATAATGCATCACATGCACATGCTCATCTGGGGTTTGAATTGTTCATATCCAAATACCTAATCTATTACTATTGTGGTTTCTCCTCTACATTAGTCATTTGTAGTCACTTTGTAAGCTCTGTTTAGAAAGGTGCTACATAAATAAAGTTTATTATTATTAATAGCCAAACCTCCAAGCGGGTCTTGAATCAGACACCCTCTGGTCCCCAAGCCAAGTCCTACAGACTGAGCTGCCGTTGCAGAAGGTCTTGACATCTTTCCAACCTTGGTAGGACATCATCCATTTTTCTCAGTATGTGGACTTCTCATGTACAACAAAAACATTGCCCTTTTTAAAGTTTGATGCCATGCCAGCAAAATGCACACTAACCAAGTGTTGGAATGTGGTTTGAACATTGGCTTCTGGTGGACAACCGTTTTCAAATTTCAACCACAATTCATAGTGTGTCCAACACTGGAGATTGATGTCAAGCTGACGGTTTCATTACATTTCCAACTTAAACTCCACATATCTTTCTAGTGTTACAAGGACATCCGGTGCCAGCTGGGAAAAAGAAGGGAGGGTTTATGGGACATAAAATCAGTATCGG
>NW_028174919.1:0-4000 GCF_965226575.1 Pagrus pagrus
CCTTTAAAGTCTTTCCTTCCACTGAACTCAGCTGGCAGCGTCCCAGCAGGTTTGTCATCCGTCCAATGAGCAGCTGAGGTTTGGTCAGCGCCGGTCACATGACTGTGGGTCACGTTGTTTCTTCCTGTGGAGGAGCTGTTCACCCGCAGGACCACAAGAACCAACTAATTATCCCCAAATTACCCCGAGTCAGCTCACATCATCATGACAACAGAGGTGTGTGTGTGTGTGTGTGTGTGTGTGTGTGTGTGTGTGTAATGGTGTAGTGGGGCATCCCATCACTCGCACACAACTCTGCATCCGCCTTGTTAACTTCCTACTTTTCACTGCCCTGTCTCCAACTGTGTGTGTGTGTGTGTGTGTGTGTGTGTGTCACGCTGCCCTCCAGCCTGGTCCAGCTGGAAGGTCATCAGTTCATTTAGTGAATGCTGGGGCAGTTTTTTCTTCTTCACTGCTCAGTTCGGACTCACAGCAGCTCAGAGCTGCTTTTACTGCTGCAGCCCGATCAATACGTCACATGACCTATATGATCATCTGATCATTAGCAGTATGGATACAGTCACATTACAGACTGTGTCTATTTTACTGCTATTTTCATCAGATTGTGTTTTCAGTCTCGATCAGACGGAGAGACAGCTGCTGCACGCTGTTATCAGCGCTGGACGTCGTTGTCAGGACGCTCGTGGTGTCTTCCTGCAGCCGACATCACAAACAAAGACGAAGCTGAGACGTGAAGGAGACGCTGCAGATCCAGAGCTTCTGGAGGAATAAACACCCAGGAGCCGAATATATAAAACTCATGCAAAACCCTGTGCGTCTTTTCTTCAAACATCTCAAGCATCCTGAAACGACCACGAGCTGTCTGACCTCAGCACAATCACCTGGTTTACATGCAAAGAGCCAGAACTTAGTTTAGTGTTGAGGAGAAATGTCAGAAGTAAAGAAGCAGCTGAAGAACAGGAAGTGTCATTTCGCCGACCGTGAACTTGAAGTATTGATCGATCAAACTGACAGACGAGTTTTATTTGGAGGCTTCAGTTCTGTGAAACAGAAGGACTGTGGAGGAGTTAAACAGTGTCTGATTTCAAGCGAGAGGCCGAGAGACACGTCTCTGCTGCTTGATGGTGTCGTCATCGTGGGCCAGAACATCAGAACGGTCCCTGGACAACGTCCTCTAACAGCAACACAGCAGCTGTTGTCATGTGACTACAGTCCTTATAGTGCCGCTTACACCTGAAGGATTCTTCCTCCTCAGTTACACATGAACATAATCTTTATTTAAGTTTATAAAGATCATGTATCTATTTGTTTATTTATACATATAACGGCTCATTATCATCATAATGATCATTCTGCACATTGACAAACATCTATGTGATCATAGTGAAGGTTTAAACTTTAGATGTAATCGTGGCACAATTTAGTGATTTAAATATAAAATGCTCTAAATAAAAACTAATTCACTCTTTTCTGAACATCATCACAATAACCAGACTGAACACACTGTGATCCACATGCTGTTAGAGATGCACCAGTTTCATACGTTCAGAAACCTGCGTGGAAACAAGCCTCAGGACATTTTTGGTGCTTTATAGGTTTATACATTTGGCCCCTGGAGTCTCATCAGATTCTGTTCTGATCCGGAGCTGTTCACCGACGGGAGGAGAGCTCAGAGATTAGTTTGTAACTTTATCTTCACTGTTGATCAGCCTGACTGCAGCAGTGATCCGGAGGTGACCTCCAGGTTCTGTTCTGTTGACTTGAGCTACAATATTAAACTTGTTTCAGGGACAGTTTTTCAGCTTGAGCTTCAGGAAGCTTTACTTTATATTCTGTTCTTATTCTTATAAGAAGAGCAGAGGACCCAGTGTGGAGCTGTGTGGTTCTCCCTGTTTATACTGAACTCTTTACACACTGCGGTACACAAAAACATCATTTTTGTAAAATAAGTTGGTTAATTTCGGACCTGTACTGACTGACTGCTGTTCTGTTGGACTGATAACGATCCTGCAGACTTCATTAAAGTCCGTGTTTGGAGGGTTTTTGTCATTTGACAGCAGCGACCACCATGTTGTAAATCTCCCTGTTGGTGTGTTCAAGGACACTGAGACATCTCAACTCTGAACCAGAACAAAGACTAACTGTCTTCTTCTCACACGGTCCACGTCTGATGATGAAGTTCTGATCCGTCACAATAAAAGACTTCCTGTCAGCTCTCGTCCTGATGAAACTCACTCTAAAGGTTTCTTTGAGAGTGAGATAAAGTTAAAATAAGCCTTGTTTCATGGACGGGACAAAAGGGCGGATTAACTCTGCTGCCACGGTAACCAATGATGTCACGTGTGCTAATGCTCATTTCCATGACAACGTTATCAGAAGGTCCGTGGAGGCCATCTTAATTCAGAGAGCAGGAAGTCTGATCCTCCGTCAGGATCAGGAGGATTAAACTGAGTCGCTCTGAATGATGGAGGCTGTGACCTCTGTGACTCCGCCCCCACTGAGGTCAGAGGTCACACTGTGACACACAGGTGCACCTGCTCAGTGTCTGTCAACAAAAACATCCACGCTCTTATTTTGATAGTCCAGTTCATAAATCATGTCAAATGTCATCGATACAAGTAGCGGTTCCCAACATGAGGTCGGGGCCCCTGAAGGGTCCGAGATGAATCTGACGGGTCAAAAGATGATTAAAGAAAATTACTTTAAACCTCGTCAGACTTTAAAACTCTTAACTGACACTGATCACAGCTGTCTGTAGTGATGAAGAGACACATGATGTATTGATCCTGTTGAACTGGGTCATCAATCACATGATGTTTGTCAGTTTGTTGTATTAAAGGGGAACTCCGGTTATTTGACACCTGGACCTTATTTATAGGTGTAATTATGCTCGTATACTCACACAGACAATTGTAGTGCAGCTCGGACTCCTTCGGACGTTATTCAGATCCAGCCGATCGTGACCGCAGCGCACCGGGGCCACGGCAACGGAGCTTCTACATACGAATTATCTGCCGCGAAACTCGCTCATTTCACCTACATTTTGTCACGAATGGCCAGTGTTATCATCATGTCAGCTCAGCTACCTTGTTGTCGTCAACCCTGTTTCTTCTTATTTCTCCTGCGTAATAGCTTCAGTCTGTGGTCTGTATTCTACACAAGCCATTACTATAAAGTACAGATATCCAAATTCGCCAAGTTATTTACTTATAAAGCAAACAAATCCATGGAAAATAGACCCTTTATGCATGTATAGACTACTTACTCAATCGAAAGTTGGCCGCTCGGTCCTGCTGGCTTTGGCTGGGTCTTCCAATTTACTTTCGGGACACGGAAAAAAGTCTCTACCACAACCCGGTTTATCATCGCCGAGAAATCCTCCAGAATAGTCAGACATATATTCATGGAGACATCAATACGTGTATGCCCTGGTCTCAAGTCCCACTCTGAGCAGCAAATACATTCCTCTTCTGTTGCCATCGGTGAGCAGTGTCCACAAGAGCACCAGCAGTTCTTGGGCCAGCTGTTCGGCTCGCTGCCTCCGCGTCCTCCTTTCATGGAGCTCCTCGTCAGTGTATTCTGGCTCAAAACGGTAAGGACACCCATCATACTCAAAGTCGTCTATGACATCATCAAAAGTTTGTTTGGGTGACGACGACAACAAGGTAGCTGAGCTGACATGATGATAACACTGGCCATTCATGACAAAATGTAGGTGAAATGAGCGAGTTTCGCGGCAGATAATTCGTATGTAGAAGCTCCGTTGCCGTGGCCCCGGTGCGCTGCGGTCACGATCGGCTGGATCTAAATAACGTCCGAAGGACTCCGAGCTGCACTACAATTGTCTGTGTGAGTATACGAGCATAATTACACCTATAAATAAGGTCCAGGTGTCAAATAACCGGAGTTCCCCTTTAAAGTCAAACCTCATGTAGTTTTGTGTTAAAGCGCTCAGTGAACTACATCGTCTCATCAGCACCAGAACCAACACCAACATGGA
>NW_028174918.1:0-4000 GCF_965226575.1 Pagrus pagrus
GAATAAACGTCTCCTGAAAATAAGACAGCCAACGGGAAACTTCCCAGGGGCTCAGTAAAGGAACGGCCTGACGCTCCGGAGAAAACACGTTCCACAAGGTGTGACACGCAAAAACAAAGCAAGGCTAATCTGCCAGAGGGCTTAGTTGGACCTAGCTCTATTGTCTCTGTACAAATTGAGGGCATTTATGCCAAAGCTCTGCTTGATAGCGGGTCCCAAGTTACCCTGCTGTACCGCTCCTTTTATGACAAGTATCTGAAGCACCTGCCTTTGAGTCCTATTGAGTGCCTGGAGATTTGGGGCCTCAGTGCGGACCAATATCCATATGATGGTTACATGTGCTTGAAACTTGAGTTTGCTGGAGACATAGTAGGAGTAGCTGAGACCATAGAAACACTTGTGCTTGTGTGTCCAGACCCGGCCATGAAAGGTGAGATCTCCATTGTGGTTGGCACAAACACCTCTATAGTTAGAAGACTATTTCATTCCTGCAAAACACAAAACGGAGACCATTTTCTACACACTCTGTCTGTTCATCCAGTAATTAAAGAGGCTTATGCAAAGTTTCAGGAAACTCCAGATGACACAGCTGACCCAAGAAGAGGAACAGTCTGGTTCACTAGAGACAAGCCTGTTGTGTTGCCACCAGGTGGCGTTGCAAAAGTTGTTGGCATTCCAAAGCTTTCTGGCAGTCTGTCTGGTCAAGCTATCCTTATAGACCGCCCAGAAGAAGATTGTTTCCCTGAAGAACTTCTCGTGATGCCTGTTGTTGAAAAAACAGATGTTGTTAAATGTCGTCGCATTACAGTCACTTTGAGAAATGTGTCGGATCATCATGTGACATTGAAACGTGGCATGCAGATTGCTCACCTGTATCGAGTGGATGTGATAAATTCAGTCCCTGGAAAGAAAGCATCTAAGCCGCCCACACCTCAACTGTCTCCCTCCGCTTTCAACTTCGCAGATTCTCCTGTGCCTCCTGAGTGGAAGGAGAGACTATGTCGGAAAATGATGGAGAGGAAAGATGTTTTCTCCTGCAGTGAGTTTGATGTTGGCTGTGCGAGGAGCACACAACATACCATTCGAGTGACAGATGACAAACCATTCAGAGAACGCTCCAGACGCTTACCTCCCAGTGATTTGGAAGATGTGAGAAAACATTTAAATGATCTGAAGGAAGCTGGAATAATCTCAGAATCCAGAAGTCCGTATGCGTCACCCATTGTTGTGGTTCGCAAGAAAAATGGAACCATACGTATGTGTGTGGACTACAGGACATTAAACAGGAGGACAATTCCTGACCAATACACAGTCCCTCGTGTGGAAGATGCGCTGACCTGCTTGAGTGGTAGCAAATGGTTCAGCGTGCTTGATCTCAGAAGCGGCTATTATCAGATCCCTTTAAGTGCTGCTGACAAAGAAAAGACGGCTTTCACCTGTCCAGCAGGATTTTATCAATCTGAGCGAATGCCGCAGGGCATATGTGGAGCCCAGCCACATTTCAACGTGTCATGGAGAGAACTGTTGGTGACATGAACTTACTGGAAGTGTTGGTGTATCTCGATGATGTCATCGTTTTTGGGAGAACATTGGAGGAACATGAGCAGCGCCTTCTTAAAGTGCTCGACAGATTAAAGGAGGAAGGGTTAAAATTATCCTTGGATAAATGTCAGTTCTGCTCACCCTCTGTAACCTACCTTGGACATGTTGTTTCTAGCAACGGCATTGCTACAGATCCTTCAAAGATTGAAGCCGTGAAATCGTGGCCACGCCCAGAAAACATCACTGCTCTTCGTTCTTTCCTTGGTTTCTGTGGCTATTACAGACGGTTTGTAAAAGATTTCTCCAAAGTATGTTATCCACTCAACCAGCTGCTCCAGGGCTGCCTTGTGCCTGGAAGACAAGAGAAAAAGACAAGAATTAAAAAGGAAACCAAAGAGAAAGGAAATTCAAAAACAGACATGGAAACAAAAGAGTGGTACCACCCCTCACAGCCGTTTGGGGCAAGGTGGGATGAAGATTGTGAGAAAGCTTTTGAGACGTTGAAGCAAAGTCTCACAGAGGCACCTGTCCTGGCCATCGCCGACCCAAAGCTGCCTTATGTCCTGCATGTTGATGCGAGTCGAGAGGGTTTGGGAGGTGTCCTCTATCAGGATCAAGGAGAAGGTTTGCGTCCAGTTGCATTCGTCAGTAGAAGCCTCTCTCCATCAGAAAAAAATTATCCCACGCATAAACTGGAATTTTTGGCTTTAAAATGGGCGGTCACAACCAAGCTACATGATTACCTCTATGGAGTCAAGTTTGAGGTTCACACAGACAACAACCCATTAACCTACGTCCTAACCACAGCTAAGTTGGACGCAGCAGGACATAGATGGTTGGCGGAACTGTCCATGTATGATTTCAGCCTGAAATACCGCCCTGGAAAACAAAACATTGATGCGGATGCATTGTCACGGCGGCCTCATGTTAACAACAATGTGTCTGGTGAGGAAAGGATATTCATGCCTGCTCCCAGCGTCCAAGCTGTCTGTCATATGTCGTCCATCAGACCACCTCATTCCCGTCGTTACAGAGCCGTTGACCTCCTGGGCCCCTCCAAACATGCTGTACCCAGAGCCTATTGTAACTTGTCTTCCTTGAGTATGCAGCCACTGCCCAAAATGACTTCAGCAGATATCTCACATTCTCAGCAGAAAGACCCGTGCCTTGGAGAAGTGTGGCGTGCTGTTGTCCAGAACTGTGCTGACCAGGCTGACAAAGGAGAACATCCTGATGTGTCATTGTTACTAAAAGAGTGGGAAAAGTTAAAGATAAAAGACTCTGTGTTGTACAGAATGAGTAAGCCACCTAACAAACCATTTCGCCAGCAACTGTTGCTCCCCCAAGAGTTCAGAGAGACTGTTTTTCAGTCATTGCATGACCAGTCGGGCCACCTTGGGTTTGACAAGACCTATGGCCTGATACGAGAGAGGTTTTACTGGCCTCGTATGAAAACCCAGGTTGAAAAGTACTGTAAAAGCTGTCCCAGGTGTATTCAGAGGAAAACATTGCCAAAAAGAGTTGCTGAGTTGTCACATCTTAACAGTGAGGGACCGATGGATCTCATCTGTATGGATTTTCTAACGATTGAGCCTGACTCCAGAAACATCTGTAATGTGCTTGTAGTTACAGATCACTACACACGCTATGCACAAGCGTTTGCAACCAAGGATCAAAAGGCGTCTACAGTCGCTAAAGTCCTGTGGGAACAGTATTTTGTCCACTATGGTCTACCAAAGAGAGTGCACTCGGATCAAGGCCGAGATTTTGAGAGTCGCCTCATTCATGAACTGTTGAGTATGCTTGGCATAAAGAAAACTAGAACCACACCCTACCACCCTCAGGGCGACCCACAGCCTGAGAGGTTCAATAGAACTCTGCTCGACATGCTCGGCACTCTTGAGATACAGGATAAAAGTAAATGGAGCCGATACCTCAGTCATCTTGTGCATGCGTACAATTGCACGCTAAATGAGTCAACAGGCCACTCGCCATATTTTCTTATGTTCGGCCGAGAAGCCAGGTTGCCAGTAGATGTGGCATTTGGAGTCTCAAGTGATGGTACCTCCACCAAATCCTATTTGAGATATGTGAAAAACATGAAACGAGAGCTACAGACCGCCTATCAGCTGGCTGAGAGTATGGCGAACAAGAAAAATGAAGGAAACAAGCAACGCTATGATCAAAGAGTTCGTTTCTGTCCATTAGTCTCCGGTGACAGCGTTTTGATCCGAAACCTTGGACTACAAGGAAAAAACAAGCTAGCTGACCGCTGGAAAGCTACCCCATATGTCGTGGAGAGTCAACTTCCTGGTTTACCTGTCTTCAAGTTGAAGCCAGAGGATGGACAGGGCTCTGATAAAGTATTGCATCGAAATCACATTCTGCCTATTGGACAGGAAGTACAGCTGAGGCTCGAAAAGGACAGAGATACACTCAAACCTAAAAGGAGAGCCAG
>NW_028174917.1:0-3000 GCF_965226575.1 Pagrus pagrus
AAACAATGAGAAGTGACTCATGTTCTGATCCGGAGCGTCAGTGTGCTGCTGAGCCGGATCAGAAATAGCATCCAGTTGCATCCTGGGAGAAGTGAACTCACCTCTGCTGCTGAGCGTCTCTGTGTTTGTTCGTTGTCACAGATTCCTGCAGATTCTCCTGATCAGCCCTGTTTTCTTCTTCATCCCGTCAGACGATGAATCGTGTCACGTCAGAACTCAAACATCTGAGGAGACGATCACAGAAACAAAACATCACCGATACAAAATACGGAACAATGAAACGCTCTCAGGAGACGTCTGAACCTACGAGCCTGGAGACCACAGCAGATATCCAACTGTTCTGAGGAGAAGAGCGTAAAGATCTTAAAGTTCACACACTTCATGGGTTGAGTTTCTTTATCGGATCTCCAACATGTTACCGAGCACAGACACAGGATTCACATCAGAACCACCCGATGAGCCCAAACCCTTTCAGTCAATCAACGATCCCCATGTTAGCTAACAGGCTGCTAACGTGCTAACACCAGCGGTCCTGTAGCTCCGACCTCACGTTCAGAAGACGTCCACTCAGCGATAAACAGCCAGTTTCTGCTCACACGTCCCACATACGTCTGTGGACGCTGGGCCAGAACCGAATCAGAACATGAACAGAGCCGTGACAAAGAGTGAATATTCAACAAACAAACAGCTGCCAGGTGATTTACAGTACATGAGCCAGAACCGAGCCGACGCTCTGGTACGTCTAAGAGTCTGTAAGAGTGTGGAGCTCTGTGATTGGATGTTTGTCAGTGGAATGCATCCTGGGAGATGTAGTCAACTTTTTACTTCTGAAGACTGTTTCAACCCTGAAGGGAGGAGAGGAGGAGAGAGAGGAGAGAGGAGAGGAGGAGAGAGGAGAGGAGAGGAGAGAGGAGGAGAGAGGAGGAGAGAGGAGAGGAGGAGAGAAGAGGAGAGAGGAGAGGAGGAGAGAGGAGGAGAGAGGAGGGAGGAGAGAGGAGAGGAGGAGAGAGGAGGGAGGAGGAGAGAGGAGAGGAGAGGAGGAGGAGAGGAGAGGAGAGGAGGGAGGAGGAGGAGGAGGGAGGAGAGGAGAGGAGAGGAGGGAGGAGAGGAGAGGAGAGGAGGGAGGAGGAGAGGAGGAGAGAGGAGGAGAGAGGAGAGGAGGAGAGAGGAGAGGAGAGGAGAGAGGAGGAGAGAGGAGGGAGGAGGAGAGGAGGAGAGAGGAGGAGAGAGGAGAGGAGGAGAGAGGAGAGGAGAGGAGAGAGGAGGAGAGAGGAGGGAGGAGGAGAGAGGAGGAGCGAGGAGAGGAGGAGAGAGGAGGAGAGAGGAGGGAGGAGAGAGGAGAGGAGGAGAGAGGAGGAGAGGAGAGGAGAGGAGGAGGAGAGGAGAGGAGAGGAGGGAGGAGGAGAGGAGGAGAGGAGGAGGAGAGGAGAGGAGAGGAGGGAGGAGGAGAGGAGGAGAGGAGGGAGGAGAGGAGAGGAGGGAGGAGAGGAGGGAGGAGGAGAGGAGGAGAGGAGGGAGGAGAGAGGAGAGGAGGAGAGGAGGAGAGGAGGGAGGAGAGGAGAGGAGAGGAGGGAGGAGAGGAGGGAGGAGGAGAGGAGAGGAGAGGAGGAGGAGAGGAGAGGAGGAGAGGAGGAGAGGAGGAGGAGAGGAGAGGAGAGGAGAGAGGAGAGGAGGGAGGAGGAGAAAGGAGGAGAGAAGGAGCAGCTCAGTCGTATGAATCTACAGATGATGTTTCTACTTTCGTCATAATTGTAATAATCTTGAGCAACAAACATTATTTGTTTGATCGTCTGTTGGTTTGTTGATGTTGATTTTGTGGTTTGATCTTAAAGTTTGTCGACTGTTTGTGTTTCTTTAAATACTTAAAGATTCAGTGACACATTCATAACAACTACTGTGTGTGTGTGTGTGTGTGTGTGTGTGTGTGTGTGTGAGTGTGTGTGTGTGTGTGTGTGTGTGTGTGTGTGTGTCCTGGCGAGGCCTGATGTTTTCCACCTTCACACACACTCAATTATTCAGCAGTGTGTTGTTGAGTTCTGCTGCAGCAGAACAGACCACTGAGTGTGTGTGTGTGTGTGTGTGTGTGTGTGTGTGTGTGTGTGTGAGAGAGAGTGTGTGTGTGTGTGTGTGTGTGTGTGTGTGTGTGTGTGTGTGTGTGTGTGTCGTCCTGTCACTTCGCTCTAAAGTTTCTGGAGTTATTTTGAATTTTAATCCTCAAACTTTGTGTTTGTTTCAGCTGCTGTCAGCAGGAAGTCGGCGTTTCACAGGAAGAAGACAAACATCCACCCCGTCACAATAAAAGGATGTTTTTCCACAGAGACGTCCAAATGTCCAGATTTTCACACTTAATGACTTTAGTTAACGGCTCCAAAATAAGTGATGTAATATAAATGTAGAAAGAATTAAAGAATATTTCCATTTGTACGTTAAGTTGCTTTTTTTATATCAAAGCCTTCTACAGACGGACAGGAATAACACTGATGGTGGAAGATTCATTTCTGTTTTTTAACTATCACGATTAAATATTCTTTAATTGCAGCTTTAACTATTGATATACTTTATGATATCGTGTAAATAATATTTATATATATAAAGACTGTTTGTAAGTTTGTGATGATAAAGCAGAGTGAGTCCGCCTTCAGCTTTATCTCTGTGTGTATTAATAATTCCTCTGTTTACTGTTTGTGTGTTTACAGGAAGTCAAACATCCGACCGACAAGGAAACAAACCACAGAGGAAGAAACCGTCCAGGTGCACCAGTTACACTGTGTGTGTGTGTGTGTGTGTGTGTGTGTGTGTGTGTGTGTGTGTGTGTGTGTGTGTGTCACATCAACACCAAACTTCATTCAGTTTATGCAGAAACATGAATCAAATGTTTCAGTAAATATTTAAAACATGTTTTTAAAATGAGGAAACTTTTCTCAGATCATCTTCAGAAACAGTTTTATTTTGTTCATCAATAAGAAAAATATTGTTACAATTTAGTAAAAATATAAAACG
>NW_028174916.1:0-3000 GCF_965226575.1 Pagrus pagrus
TCCTCGTCCACCTCGTCCACCCCGTCCACCCCGTCCTCCTCGTCCTCCTCGTCCACCTCGTCCTCCTCGTCCTCCTCGTCCACCTCGTCCACCTCGTCCTCCTTCCTCTGCAGACTTCATCGCTCTTCAATACTTCTTCACCTGACGTCCTTCTTTGCTGCATTTATAATAACAATGGCCACTAGAGGTCGCTGCCTAACAAGAAACCTCAACACGGTCGTAATAAGCTGATTCCACAGTGAAACCAAACTAAACAAACTAAAAAAAGTGAATGTTGAATACATTTTCAATGATTCAAGATGGTTTCTCTCCATTTCTGTCATTCCTGTCACGGCGATGTTTGTATCACATCTACGTCCAATGACTTCTGATGAAGAAGTGTCTCCATAAATGAGAAGAGGACACTTCAGGGACATGGACCAAAGACGTCTGATGAGAACACGAGACATTCGCAAACAAAATCAAGGGACGAACGAGTCGATAAAAAAAGAAGTTAATCGTACCTCTCATGGCGCCATCATCAGTGAACAGGTGTACATTACTCACCTCTATATAATCTCACCTCCTCCCCGTTCGCCTCCGTCTCTGCTCTCGTCCAAATTGCCTTGCTCATCACTTCCGTCTCGTTTCCTGTGCAGCCGAGGTGTCCTGCTCCTCTCAGCTGCAGACAGAGTTCATCTTTAGGTTGATGGTTTTTACCTAAAACTCCCGACGCTTCCTGCCGAGCGCTCCATCTGTCTCCCTCCCTCTCTGCACCCGAGAGAGGGAGGGAGAGACGAGTGAAAGTTTCTCAGGGTAAACAAAGGTTAAAGCTGTTCCTCTTCTTCTTCTTCTTCTTCTTCTTCTTCTTCTTCTTCTCTGGTCCTCTCAGGTGGGCGTTCACTCTCATCATCATCTCGTCCTACACGGCCAACCTGGCAGCGTTTCTCACCGTGCAGAGGATGGAGGTTCCCATCGAGTCTCCAGACGATCTTGCCGACCAAACCAACATCCAGTACGGGACGATCCACGGAGGCTCCACCATGACCTTCTTCATGGTGAGGCCCAGTTTATTCAGATTGTATTTATTTGTGTATATTGTAGAATGAATAAACATTTTAATCTGTTGCGATCTCCTCCTCCGGCAGAACTCGCGGTACCAGACGTACCAGCGCATGTGGAACTACATGTACTCCAAGCAGCCCAGCGTGTTCGTGAAGAGCACCGAGGAGGGCATCGCTCGAGTCCTCAACTCCAAGTACGCCTTCCTGATGGAGAGCACCATGAACGAGTACTACCGCAGCCTCAACTGCAACCTGACGCAGATCGGAGGCCTGCTGGACACCAAAGGATACGGCATCGGCATGCCTCTGGGTGAGTGAGCGCGAGACCACGACGTGTTCTGCACGAGAAAAAACATTGTTTCTGAATATCTGAAGCGTTTTTAATGATCATCTTCTGTATCGATGCACCGATAACCAGCTGCACCTCCTCACACGCACATTTACAAAGATATTTCATGTTTACTGCGGTCAGTCTGCTCGCCAAGAAAAAGTCGCACCTCGTTTACGTCCTCGACTTAAGAAAATAGTATCGAATATTAATATCTTGTATCGTAGTTAAATGTGAATGTGACCTGAATGTTTCGAAGCTTCTACGTCTCGATCTCAGCAGCCCTATTTCTGCAACGTATGACCACATTTTGCAAGCTGAACCTTGTCAGATATGAAGCGATATGAAAGGCTCAGAGGTCAGGAGCCGCAGAGAAGCCTCTCACACTGATGGATCGGCCATCGGAAGCAATTTGGGGTTCAGTCTGACCCAAGGACCCTCCGACATGCAGCTGGAGAATCGAAGGATCGAACCGTCGACGTGCAGCCTCGGTGCCGGATGTCTCGCTGAGCTGCTCTCAAAGACCTGAAGTGTGATTGCTGAAAGCTTCAGCACATGTTCAGGAGACGACTGGCATCAAACCGCCGGAGATTAGTGGACAGCGCGCTCCAACACTTGAGCCACAGCTGCCACAGCAGGTCACCATCTCTGTTTCCAGTCTTGATGCTGAGCTTCATGCTAAGCTATCCAGCTGTTAGTGATATCCATGTTATAACGCTCAGCAAGGAACTGAACTCACTCTGATTGAAGTTTGGCTTTGATTGCAGGAGTATTTTTACAGTCTAGTATTTCTATTTTTACTTAAGTAAAGTATCCGAGTACTTCGTCCACCTTTTCTCAAACCTTCCCTCTGAGTCTTATAAACCTCGGTTGTGAGCGTCCGGCCCCGTCAGGAGATCTAACATCAGATCAAACTGTACAAACGTTGTTATAAATTGCAGGTACGTCCTCGGGTTTCAGCACCGACCCGTCTTTGTGTTCATACTTAATTTCAGTGAAGTGTAATTGTGTTCAGTCTGCTGTCACATCACATATTGTTCGTCATATATCGAGGCCGTGTTACGGTCCGTGTGTCGGCCGCGTTTCAGCCGGTTAACCAGGTCAGATTCTTTGTGCAGCTGCTGTTCTTGGCAAATTAAATCCGTCCTGATTCCAATTTGGCTTCGGTCGGCCTTCGCCGGTGTCTGGCCTCGCCTCGCCTCGTCATCTGCCTCCGACTTGTTTCTGGTGATAAGTGTTCGTGCATAGATTAGCATAGTTAATAGAGGAAGGAGGAACAGATGTGGAGAGAGGAGAGGGAACAGCGGGAGGACGGAGACAGAAAAAAAAAGTTCCCTGTCAGTCAACCTTCCTGTTCAGTGAGGAAAATAAAAGCAGCGGTGGCCCCGCGGCCGACGTGGTCTCCCATGTTAATGGTGCTGAGTGACAGTGAGCGATTAGCATCAGACACAAAATGAGAAAATGAGACTTTCCGGCTGCTTTAAACATAAAATCATTTTGGTTTCTGTGTTCTTCAAACCCACAGTGGACGTGAGATGTTTTAACCACGACCACCACGATTCCCTGACGTGGTTATTATCCTCCCCATGATGACAGAGGTCTCCTCACCTGCTCTGAAAGTGTTATTCA
>NW_028174915.1:0-3000 GCF_965226575.1 Pagrus pagrus
GTGTGACTCACCTCTTTCACTGTGAAACTTCCTACACGTTTTCACAGCAACAAATATATCTTCTTTATTTACAGGCTCCCCCTTTGATGAAAACAGGAGACATGAATCAAAGAAATGCTCACAGGATCACACAGCATAAATCATAAATCATCGTAATTAAAACCGAATCTATATTAGATGCAGACAAATGGTTGTGATGGAGTTTTTCAGGCGATATTAAGTGTCAGAGTGATCAGTGGGAGTTGTTATCTTCAAAGTAAAATTAGAAATGGATATTTCTGCTAATGGTCTGAGATCATTTGGCCCTCTGGCTCTCCTTCTGAAATGAAAGACATACAGCAGCTGATAACACTGCAGCACATTTAGGATTCTCAGGACTGAATGAGGTGTGCATTTGACAAATTTAAAAGCCTCGGAGATAAAAAAGACGAGCAACAAGTGAGACGGGATAATAAATGAAAATGGAACATCTCCGTGTGCGTCTCCGCACCCCTTATAATGACATTCAGTCCAAAAAGGAAGGCTCAAATTATTTTTTTCTTGTGCTTCAACAATCACACAAAAAGATTCACTAAATCAACAACAGACAGAATGCATTAAGAGTGTGCGCTCCATTAAAATGTCATCAGCGGCTGCAAAAACCATCACAACACAACATTTTTAGACAGGATGTGATGTGCAGTGACAATCTCTGGTGCTATGATCAAACCTGGACATCACACAGACACCAAAAGCTGGACATTTAAACAATCATTTAAGTTAGAATACATTTTCCATGAATTGTTTAATCCTGCATGAACTGATTTTGTTTTGGCCACTTTGGTGAGGTGGAAACAAGCAGTGAACAAAACACGAACATATCATGATCTTTTAAAGGAGACTTTTTATGCTTCTCTGTGTTTTCCTCTTCAGTGTGTTTTTATAGATTCTTGTGTGGTAAAAGGTCTTGAAGTTTTAAAAAACCCCAAGTCCACACCAATGGGAGCTCCTCTCCTCCTCTCGCACAGAAAACACTACTCCTGAAGCTCCTGAAGCTACTGAAGCGCCTTTAATTCTGTGTCTTTCCTGACATCACACTGCTTCACCACGTCACACATGTGCATAAGTTTGCCTACATTCACGGTAGAAGTGAATCTAACTGGAAACTAAAACCACGACAGAGCCGGCCAAAGAACTGTAAGTTGGTGCTGGCTCAGGCGCGTGTGGGCCGACCAATCAGAGCAGACTGGGTATTCAGAAGGGGGGCCTAAAGAGACGAAGCGCAAAGAGAGTGTGCCAGACAGAGGGGAAATAAAGTGCTGCAGCACTCGACAATATGAGGAAATGTGTGTTTTTTTAACATTAAAACATGTAAACCTATTTAGTAGTCAAATATGAACTGAAAATGAGCACAATATGTCTCCTTTAAGTTGATATAAAAAAAATGTGAGCTAACAGAGGTTTATTTACAGATTCAGCATTGCTGGAGTTGTGTTTCCTTCTCCACCTGATGAATGTGAGGCTAAAATTGACTCTTTTCTTGTGCTATTTTTGCTCTCCAAGCAGAGGAGACAAGCCAGACAATGTTCTGTTCGGTACGTCGCAACACGATGCCAGTAAGAGAATTAATAGTTTCATTATTGAGACTACAAACCTAAGATTGAAGCCATAAAAGACCGCAAATTGTCCAAATGCCACATCCATTTTAGAAAGATGGCACAGAGAAAATCAGCCCCCGAGGATACGACTGCCACGAAGGCACTAACCAGCCGGAAGATGTTCCAGATGAGCATAAGATGTGTGTGTTGAGACAGTGCGTGTGTGTGGATGAGAGAGAGGGTGAATGTCAGTATGTTGTTTAAATACTTACCTTATAAAATGTTTAAAAAGTATACTGTTTGAATATTGTAGATGCTGTTTTACTGTTTTTGTGACTGTTAGCTTTTGGTATCCAGCAGCTACCGTGGCCCTGGTCAGTGAGTGTGTCTGTTTGCTATTTGAATGAGCTGAGCAGGTAGTGTACAGAGGGGGTTGAAGAGGTTTTCAGCAGAAAATGATGCCATGAGAGCAGCGAGAGTGAACCAAAAAAAGTGAAGCCAAATAATTGAGCTGAAACTCACTACACAGCTTTATAAAGCTGAGGGGAGCTGCAGATTCAGCTGATATTTATCTGTCGGCTCATCATTACCAGTAACCCCTTTTATACCCTTACACTGTTTGAATAATTGTTATTGTAGGTTACAGCCGCTTTAATGGCAGAAAATAGTCGGATATGTTCATCACAATCTCAGAGAATCCAGAGTAATGTCTGAAACTGCTTTTTTAATCAAACCAACAGTCCAATAACAAAAAGTATTACATTTATAATGATTAAAAAGAGGAAAGAAAAAAAGCTCTTTCATGTTTGAGAATTGGGAACGAGCATATTTAGGTTGTTTGATAAATAATGAATGAACAATACAATTTTTGACTTATCAATTCAGCGCTAGTGAAACCTAAAAATGTCAACCACTTCAGAACATCAGGCGGCGCCGACAGTCATCTACAGGACTGTCAGACAGACAGACAGACAGACAGCGGCCCACCAATCTGACAGGACCGAGCATGTAAGCACACTCACTCTTTGTTGACCCCGAAAACCTCAAGATGGCTCAGAATACATTTTTATCATTAGCTGTGCTGCTCACTCACACTTGTCTCCACGGCGCTCATTGTCTTCTGTTCTGTCTGTTTTACTTATTTAAGCCTCTGTCCTCAAATGTCCGACATGCAGAGAGTAGCAACTCCACAGCAAGTTTATTGCCTCAAATGAAAAGGACATGTTTTGCTGCCGCGGCCACTTTGTTGATCATCGTCCTTCGCCTCCTTGAATCTGCCTCTTGAGGCTCTTGATTCCTTGTTGACAGTGCAGCCAAGTGCTGTTGTGGCCCCGCTTGGCAATTTGTCTTGCAACTGTTTTGACCACTGGAGGATTACGATACGTCCCCTCTTGTTTGTTCTGAATGGAAACTTCTCCCTGAA
>NW_028174914.1:0-3000 GCF_965226575.1 Pagrus pagrus
AGAAGAGCGAGGAGGAGGAGGAGGAGGGGGAGGAGGAGGAGAGAAGAAGAAGAGAGAGGAGGAGGAGGAGGAGGAGGAGAGGAGGAGAGAGGAAGAAAAGAAAGGAGGAGGAGGAGGAGGAGGAGAGAAGAAGAGGAGAGAGGAGGAGAGAGGAAGAAAAGAAAGGAGGAGGAGGAGGAGGAGGAGGAGAGAAGAAGAGGAGAGAGGAGGAGAGAGGAGGAGGAGAGGAGGAGGAGAGGAAGAAAAGAAAGGAGGAGGAGGAGGAGGAGAGAAGAAGAGGAGAGGAGGAGAGAGGAAGAAAAGAAAGGAGGAAGAGGAGGAGGAGAGAAGAAGAAGAGAGAGGAGGAGGAGGAGGAGGAGGAGAGAGGAAGAAAAGAAAGGAGGAGGAGGAGGAGGAGGAGGGGAAGAAAAGAAAGGAGGAAGAGGAGGAGGAGAGAAGAAGAAGAGAAAGGAGGAGGAGGAGGAGGAGGAGGAGGAGGAGGACGTACCGTCTGGAGCTTCACTCAGAGCTTTGCCGGTCATCTCTCGCTCCCCCACCAGCCAGACGTATCCTGACCCGGTCATGTTGAGCTGACGAGCAGCTTTATACACAGCAGCAGCTTCATCCTCACTGCAGACACAAACACAGCAGGTCAACAGGTAACACGAGGCTGTATGTGACATCACACACCTGATACACCTGATGCACCAAAGTAACCTCCGTCTGGAGGAATAAACACCTGGAGTCTCATCAGGTTCTGATCCGGAGCCGTTCACAGAGCTCAGAGTTACTTTGTAACTTGTGGGGTTAAAAAGGTGAATTATCTTCACTGCTGTTGATCAACCCGACTGCAGCAGTGACCCGGAGGTGACCTCCAGGTTCTGTTCTGTTGACTGCTGACTGAGTACACACCTGGCAGAGAGGATGATGACCCGGGCCTCCAGGTCTTTGGCCTCCAGCAGCAGAGACGTCAGGTTGGTGTCCTGACTGAACAGCAGCACCTTCTCCGCCTGGACGACCACGGCGCGGCGCCACAGGTCACGTCGGAGGACATCGAGAAACACGGCAGAACAGAACACCACAGGACACATCATAGGACACGAATCATTAGCTCTGAACCGTCAGTCGCCTCCCCCTCCACCCCCACACCTTGACCCCAGCCTCGACCATGCGCCCTCTCACCCACGCTGCCACGGGAGGAGGGGGCGGGGCCAAAAGATGGACACAAAAAGTGTTCAAGGTCTGCTGAACTGAAAGAAAACTCAAAGTCGAAGCTCTAAAGAAGGAGGGGCAAAACGCTGTGCGTGGTGTGGTGGCACATGCAAACTGAGGCGCGTTCAAGACTCCAACCAACCAACCAATCAGGGACGTGCATGTTAGAGAGCGCTGATGCAACCGCAAATTAAAAAAAGATTCGAGTGGAGAGGAGGAGGAAGAGGAGGAGGAAGAGGAGGAGGAGGAGGAGGAGAACGTGGTTCATATCCCAACAAAAACAGAAAAGGAGGATCCTGGTGGGTGGTGCTCCTCCACCTGCAGACAGAGCCAAGCCTCCGCCTGGCTGCATGCAACCCGTCACATGGAGGAGAAGACTCAGGGGGGAGGAGGAGGGGGGGGAGGGGGAAGAGGGAGGAGGAGGATGATGAAGAGGGGGAGGAGGGGGAGGAGGAAGAGGGGGGGAGGGGGAGGAGGAGGAGGAGGGGAGGAGGAGGAGGAGGGAGGGCGTCTCTCCTGCGAGTGTGAACCCATTCTCATGACAACTCAAAAGACAGAAGGAGATGGTGGAGAGACGAGCCACCAGGATAACAGTCTATCTCTGGAGCCGGCTGGTTCTGGGTGGGCGGGGCTGACTGTGCTTGGCTACTACTGGGCGAGCTCACAGATTGGTTGGGCGGCGTGCATCATGTGACCATGCAAGTTTATACCTTAGGTGTTCTCCTGAAGTCAAAGTTCTGTTGGTCGAGGTTTTCATAGTTCCTGTTTTTAGTCTGATGATAATGTCACAGAGAAAATATGCAGACACAGAAGATTATAGACAGTCAGAGCATCAACACGTTCTGCAGGCAGAGGCTGGAGGGACAGACACGTCTCAGCTGCCTGTCCTCCTGTTTGTCTGTCCTCGTGTCTGTCTGTCTGTCTGTCCACCTGTCTGTCTTTGCTACAGACTCTTGTTTTTACGTCTCGTTGTCACAGAATCCTGACGACAGCTGACTTTGATAAATGTGGATTTTATTTATATTTTAGTCTTAATGAATTCAACCAGACGTCTGTCCAACGTCTGTCCAACACCTGTCCAATGTCTTCAGGTTGACGTCAGGCTAAAGTTACGTTCTGATGGAAACCAGATTTAGTTTTTTCTAACGTTGGTGATGATGAATAGATTTTTGACTTCCAGCTGAAATGTGAAGTCACGTTACAAACAAACACGATTGTGACGTCTCTGCTCTGTCTGTCCTCTCACTGGTGACCTGTTTCCACTGGAATCATTTCAACAGGAACTTTGAGCAACATTTTTCAGGAGTGTATTTTAAGAAATAAAAAAACTTCATCAGGGATTACTTTCAATAATAGTTACTATAATTATGAGCTGTAGCGTTTCATCTGTAAAGAGTCTGAGCACCTCGTGACTCCTTTCAGCTGCAGCAGATCATGTTGAACAATCAGCCGTGTCTTAAAACCAGAAATTGAAATAATCAAAAGCAGGAAGACGACAATAATCTGATCGACTTGATTTACAACATTAACTGAAGAAGATTCCAGTGAGCTGATCACAGTCAGACGCTGAGAGACAAACAGTGGATGAGCACAGCTGCTGCTGATGACACTGACGGTGACCTCACAGTTATATTTAGTCTGAGATAATGAAACACCTCCAACCTGCCGACAACAAGCCGCTTTATTTTTAGAGCAGACGAGAACAAAGAACCAAACAATCTGTTTGAAAAGGATTCAGGAAACTGTCAAAACTCGTTATCCTGGTTAGCACAAACACTTCAGACTCATTCAGAGCTGAAGGTGTTTGT
>NW_028174913.1:0-2000 GCF_965226575.1 Pagrus pagrus
AGAAAGTACAGGAAATGAAGAAAATTAATACAAACTTCAAGTAAAGCCCTCCTTTCACACCCACGATTGGTGGACCTTCCTTTCTCATTTCACATGTTCTGAAACTCTCGCTTTGAGGTCAGCGCCGGGCTCGAAGCCTTATTAATCCCATCTCCTGGCTGCTTCCCCAGGTGCATCCCTGCCCCTATGTGTGTTTACAGCCCAAGACCTGAAAACCAGAAAAGAAATTGGCAGGTGAAAGGTGCTATAAAGGTGTGTGGAGCGGCATAGAAATACATCACCCTGCTTTTTTTTTTTCAATCACACACAGAGCGCCATGTTACGAATGTATGACCAAAGTTGAATGGTATTTTTCACGGTGAAAGTAAAGATACAGTACATGTTTTCTTGCCACACTTGTTTACCATTCAGTGGGTGTAATATCACAACATATGTGTACGCCTCTGTGTTTGTGTGCGCGGTGCTATCTGAGATATTGCTCGTGACATTTGCGTTTTCCACCTACTCACCACCACATGGAGGGAGAGCAAACAAATATATGCAGGAGTGTGAACGTGATATGAGCAATTAAGCACATGTTAAGCTAACGAGGCAGAGGGACAAAGAGCCGACCAGCTTCTGTACATCAAACAGGATGATTGGGGCTGTAAAGTTAAAAAACAGTTATTTGAACATGATTAGAAAGCAACCTTTTCGAGTATAGTCAATAAATTTAAAAAAATCGAGAATTTCATTTTAAAAATTCTACTTAACACCCTCAGGTTTTCAAAGATACCAATCCTATAACCCACATCTCATAAAAATGTGTATATTATGATTCCCAAGACTTCTACACCTCTTCATCTGAAGCATCATACAAATGGTGTCTTTGGTACGAGTGTCTATTTTCCCCTCTGAACACATTCATTTTAAATGTCTCGGAAAACACTTTGAAAATATTTGTAAAATACTCATCATACTAATGTACTTATTTCTTATCGCACACCAGTTCTGGGTGGTAGAATACGAGTCTCTGTATGTGTGTGTAACCTCTGCCTCACAACAATTACTAACCAAGTTAGTCGTTTTCACCAGAGGCTACACAGTGAGTCCATCTCATCAGCAGCAGAGTCATGCTTATGATGTTTACTACATTCAGTGAGTGTCCTGTCTCAGAGCTGCTACATGAAAACAATAGTTATGTGGATTACAGCACACTTGTAATGCACCGCAGACAGATTTATGTTTAGTTTTTATAATGTTTATGTGCTACCTGTACATACATTCTGACTTTTCTAAATAAAAGGGAATTCAGATTTAATACTGCTTTAAGTAATTACAGTATATATCTATTCAAAGGAATTGATGATTATGAAGTGAAACTCAATTCAAACCATGTTTTACATCATCTAATCCCACTTTTCTGGCTCAAATGAACACATAACATATGCGGACTGATATGCAGCAGATTACATATTTCTTTCTGGCTACACCTGCAGCACGTCTACAGCATAGGGTCGTGTGAATCACAGGCAAAACCGGCCGGTGAGCTTTTGTTTTTGTGATTGTGTCTTCATTTTAGGACCTGTCAAATTTCAGCTCTTCACTGAGTTTGTGTAATACGTTAACATCCAGACATCCAGCTAGATGAAGTTACTAAGCACCACCTGTTAGTTGGTGCTAGAGCCATTTCCTGCATACAGTTGGTTAATTTAACAAAATATTGACACTTGACAGTCTGGCCCATTTCCGCATACAGGAGACACGCACACCTCGCCGAAGAAATACAAATAGAAGACTGGCCTATTTTGTAGAGCGGATCTCGCACCACGTATCACGCCGCTCTCACATGTGTGTAGACAGTTTCATTCAGTGAAAGTGTAGCGACGCAGCAGTTGCTCCCTGAATCGTCGGCATATGTTAAGCGTTAAACGTAGCCTGTCTGCAGTCTGTCAACTGTTGTCAGAGTTTGCTTGTGGTTTCATTCATTTGTCTTGGTTTTTTGGTCTCGTGTATCTTTG
>NW_028174912.1:0-2000 GCF_965226575.1 Pagrus pagrus
AACGGCAGCCTAATGTCGCTCCCCGTCCCTCTGTCACCCCACAGGACCCGCACTCTCTCCGACAGAGTTTAGACGTGAGCCGGCTCATTGCACTGGTACCTCCGCTCAGAGAGTTCGAGGTGGACTCCTACTTTAGCGCATTTGAGCGCATCGCAGCCACCTTAAACTGGCCTAAGGATGTCTGGACTTTGTTGCTCCAGTGTAAGCTGGTAGGGAAAGCTCAGGAGGTGTGTGCCGCCCTCACTGTTGAACAGAGCTAAAACTATGACATTGTTAAAGCTAATGTATTACGTGCCTATGAATTAGTACCCGAAGCATATAGAACAAAAGTTTAGAAACTGTGTGAAAAGTGTCAGCCAGACACATGTGGAGTTTGCGCGTGACAAAGGCGTGCTTTTTGATAAGTGTTGTCATGCCAGCAAGACAAAAGATTTTGCGCAGCTGAGAGAGCTTGTGCTTCTGGAGGAGTTTTAAAAGTGCCTGCCAGAGCGCACCGTTGTGTATCTAAATGAGCAACAAGTTCTGTCTCTCTCTCAAGCTGCTGTTTTCGCGGATGAGTTTGCTCTGACTCACAAGAGCGCGTTTCTGTTACCTGTCCGAGAAACGCCGAGGTCTGTGGTGAATAGTAAGCCTCGGTCTCCAAAAAACTCCCGGCGTAATTTCTCTACCGCGGGTGAAAACCAAGAGTGTTAATATTGTCATGAAACTGGCCACCTCTTTTCAGTCTGTCCTGTGTTAAAATCAAAAGAACAATCAAAGAGTAAAAATCCCTCTGCTGTGGGTCTGATAAATTCAGAGCCTACAGTTCTTCCGGGCGTGCGTTGTAACCCGTGCCCAAGCTCGTAAGCTTGGTGAAATTGTCGATCTTTCTGACTCGCTTTTGAACACATCTGAGGTATCCGTCAGCCCCTCTTCTGAACAGCAAAACAAACCTCTCTCTGTTGAGGTGGAAGCAGAAGACAAAGAGTTGTGTTTGGCAGTAAATAAAGAACAGTTAATTAAAGCGCAGAAGTCTGACAGAACGCTGGCTGCCTGTCTGTCTGCTGCCCAGGAGCAGAAAAACAAAAAACTGCCTATATCTTACATTTTTGATGAAGGTGTGTTAGAGCGTAAATGGTCCCCAATGTCTGGTTTGGAGTGTGATGTGGTTACTCAGGTTGTTGTGCCAAAAGAGTTCCGTCTCCAAGTGCTTAGTTTAGCCCACGATCACAACTTGTCTGGTCATCTTGGCCGTGCTGTGCTCCAGTATTTCTTTTGGCCAGGGTTAAAGTCTGATGTTGCCAGGTTTTGTCGATCTTGCCATATCTGCCAGACTACCGGCAAACCAAACCAGGTTATTCGTCTGGCTCCTTTACGCCCAATTCCAGCGATCGGTGAGCCCTTTGAGCATGTCATCATTGACTGTGTCTGTCCCTTGCCAAAAACAAAGACTGGATATCAGTACATGCTGACCATGATGTGCGCAGCCACACGTTTTCCTGAGGCATTCCTGTTGCGCTCGCTGAGAGTTAAAGCAGTGGTGATAGCTCTGGTCAAGTTCTTTTCCACGTTTGGTTTACCAAAACACATTCAAACTGATCAGGGATCTAACTTCATGTCGAGGGTTTTTGCACAGGTGATGTCGGAGCTGTCCATTAAGCACCAGGTGTCCAGCGCGTATCATCCACAGAGTCAGGGTGCACTGGAGAGATTCCACCAAACGTTAAAGTCCATGCTTCGTAAATACTGTGCTGAGTCTAACAGGGAGTGGGATGAGGGGCTGCCACTGCTCCTGTTCGCCATTCGGGAAACCATGCAGGAGTCTCTTGGTTTCAGTCCCGCTGAATTTGTTTTCGGGCACACTGTGCGTGGTCTGCTCCGGCTCCTGCGAGAGAGGTGGCTTGCAGACCGGCCTGGTCCTGGGCACAATATCCTAGACTTTGTGAGTTCATCCAGGCAGAGGTTACACACTGTATGTGAGCTGGTGTGGAGTTCCCTCTCCGCTGCCCAGTCTAAAATGA
>NW_028174911.1:0-2000 GCF_965226575.1 Pagrus pagrus
TTGCGGCGCAGCGCAGAAACAAAGAAGACAAAGGACTGTAATGATTTTGCATCTTCACTGATTACTATTAGTATTTGCTCAGCATAGGGGCTGCAGCCGGTCTGTTGAAAAGAGCACTGAAGGGGCAGACCCTCAGTATCGATGCTACGTATTGATGGTGATGAGCGTCTGTGGTGATACACTGTGCGCTGCATTGAACTCTCGAGTCTCGCAGACAAAACTGAGTGTCGTCCACGGCCAGTTCTCCAGTAGTCCACTAAGCATACCCTAGTGAACGAGCAACCCACAGAGGCTCTGCAACCATCTTCTGGTCTTCTTTTCCTGCTTCTTCCATCTCTGTTATTTGTTCGCCATCTCTCTTCACTTTTCCTTTCCCTCTTTTTTTTTTTTTTTTTCTTCTCGCATCTCCCTCCCTCTTTCTTACCCTTCACTGTCTCTTTTCTGACTCCAAAATGTGAGGCTCTCTATATTTAGATGCTCCTCTCCTCTCCCCTTGATTTCTCTCCCTTTATCTCACCTCCTTTTTTTTTTCCTGCCGTTGAAGGACAGATTCGCAAAAGCGCTCCAAGATTCATCAGTGTTGTATAGTAGCTGCTTTTTGATCAGCTTGATGAGTGACAACGCAGCCTCGGGCTATTATATACAAATGTGTTTTTATAAACACTCGCTCTATCTATATGTAAATTACCGCGCTGCTCAGTTGTTGTATGGTAGGCTGTGGGAACGTTAGTTAGGAAGTTATTAGTGAATGTTGCATGTCAAGGGCTAAGTTAATATAGTAAAATTATGTGTTTTCCTTGTTTGTGCGTGCTCTGGAGTGTTTGTGAATTAGATTAGCTGGGAGTGAAGTCTCTTTTAATATTTGCTCAGAGGGGGGATGGAGGGTGTGCCTGTTGTCCTTGCGAGTACACACTTAAGCTGCGGCTTTTTCGCTCCCCTCTTTGCATGAGCTCATTGTAAGCTGCGGCCCAGCGTGGATTTGAGAAAGATGCCTCTGTTTGCCGTCTGACAGAGCGACAGTAACACAAAGTTACCCTCGCGCACACAGACACACTCTCTGGACAATCCGCCTCGGCACCAGATAGCGACCGGCCACCAGCAGTGAGTCACCGGCGTTCAGTCATTCACTTGTACGTTCAGGAACATTTTAACAAACAATTAGCTTTCGGTCGTCAGACATGTATTCCTTTAGGATGGGTATTGTTCTACCATATGTTCATTTTTTACATTTACTTCCTCCTGCTAACCCTGCGTTTCATTTCCTCCATGCTTGCTCCATGTGTGTGTGTGTGTGTGTTCTTGTCTGAGACCTTTGTGGCTGGTGGCTGCGGTGACTCTTTTAACAGCTCGGGAACAGGCTGCCTGCGTTCTGTGCGGTACAGTCATGTACAGTCGTGTCTAGCTGAGTCGTGACAGGTTGCTTTTTTGCTGTGACAGGTTTTGTGTTAAGACCTACGGAAGAGTCTGGACAGCCGCACACAGGCAGAGAGACACTCTGAGTGGTATCGCTGGCAGAGGGAGAGATCACGGTGGGTGTTAAATGGGAGTTTTGAGCCGCTCCGTAGCCTTATACTGTATTCTCATCATCGCTTTAACCACAAAGCCATTTGGTGCTTTTCTAAACAGAACTGAGATGCGACGAATGACGAAAATGGAGTGAAACTGGAGGAGAAACGGCGAAGGGATGTAAAAGTCAGCTAGAGGGGAGAATTTAAATAAAGTTCTGATTTGTTTGTTTCAGGAACAGGAGCGGTCAGATGAGTTGTGAAACTGAAAGTAGGGGCACCCGAGGCTCGCCCAAATCGCTCGACTATGCTATATGTCCAAAAGTATGTGGACACGTCTATCTAATATTTTGTGGCCCGGTGCTGTGATGTCAAGAGTCGGGTCGCTTCTTTCCAATTATGGGAAATCTGTAGCCTACATTGACATTTCCGACATTAGTGTGCTTCCAATTTTGAGATGGCCCTGTTTCAGCATGGGAGAACTTGACTGGCCTT
>NW_028174910.1:0-2000 GCF_965226575.1 Pagrus pagrus
ACTACACATGGAAAGGAGCTCTAAAAACTTCTTGACACCTGTTAAAAGTATTTTCCTTGCTTTCCCTACTATGATTTGACACTGAGTCTCTTTCTGGGTGTCCTCCATACATTGTCATAAAAAAGATTCAGCAACTTTTTTATTTGCCCCTGTATGCAGGCTGCACACATTTTGCTTCAGCTGGTGAAATGTGCACAGGATAGCATCATGACTTGCTGAAATTATCACTGAGCTACATGCACGTGTGCTGCATTGAATATATTTTTCACTTTTATTTTGAACAGATGTGGTGTATAAGAAGGAGGGCAGAACAGTTCTATACATCCCAGTGGAGTGCCTAAACTTCAGCTCTGAGGAGGCCTGCAAGGATAAGATGCTGGTACAGAGAATGGAGAGTAAGCCTCTATGTTTGTCTGTCTGTGTGTGTGTGTGGGGGGGGATTCTTCACCCACCTATCTTTCTTAATTTCTCCCTACAACTCCTTTTTCTCATCATATCCATGCTTCTTTCCCAACATTTTCCTCATCATACTCAGTATTTTCACATCATTCCAACCTTCGCTCTTCTTTGTCTTTTTTTGTCTTCCACTCACTTGTTCATTCTGTGTTAAGTTGTCATGATCGAATGGACAGATCAGATCAAAGAGCTGCTGAATGACCAAAATACGATGACGATGAGCGACACCGGTGGCCCGATGCAGGAGATGGCCCTCTGGGAGAGTCGCTCTGCCAAGCTGTTAGAATTCAGCCAGCAGCTGCAAAAACCAGAGGTCAGGCACGTCCAGGACATCCTGCAGCACACCAAGTCTCTCTATTTAGAGCGCTTCTGTAAACTGGCCAAGGAAATACAGGTACAAGAAGTCTGCACCATAAGTCTAAAATCATCTCTTTACAAAGGTATACATGCGATACAATTATGGTATGATGCAGTTAATGTAATTATCAACCATCCTTTGTGTGTGTGTGTGTGTGTGCGTGTGTGTGTGTGTGTGTGTGTGTGTCCAGGATTTCTCTCAGGTGGCCCAGTTAAACATGAAGTTCCTGTCTATATTGAAGGAGCCATGTGAAGAGCTTGCCCAGCTCAAGCCAAGCCAAATTGCTCCTGAAAAGCTGAAACACATTATCCATCTCATTCGCGTCATCTGGATCAACTCCAAGTACTTCAACACCAGGGAGAGGATGACTTGTCTCTTCTGCAAGGTATCTGCATTTTACTACATTACATACTGTGCACACAGGGACACATGCTGCAATCCACCATTCATATAGATGATAGCTATTTTGTAGACAGTTAATAGATCATGTATGTCACAGCAGAATTTTGCTGTCAGATATGCGAACCACAGAAAGAAAGAAAGACAGACCTTGACTGGTGTTGACTTTTAGTTAGATAGTTGCATTTTATGTACAAGTGACTCATTATACCTCACTATTGAGGATTTAATAAATGTGAAAATATTTCTGTTAGTTGGTCTCCAAATACGTATTCTTTGTCTTCTTCTGTGTTGCAGATGACTAATGAAATCATCCGCCTGTGCTTACAAAGCATCTCTCTGGATAAGATGTTTAAGGGCTATGTGGCATCCAGCAAGGACAACCTGGATGACTGTATCAAGTGCTGCGTGTCCTGGAAGGAATCTTACCTGCTGGTCTCAAAGAGTCACCAAATGTAAGAGAAATGTCCCCCATGTTGAGATTCAACCCAGTGTGATCTGGGTACATCTGGGGACTTCTGGGGAAGTCTTAATTCTAAAATGTTCAAATGGCAATGTGTTTGATTTTAAGTATTTGAAGTCACTGCTGTATATGGGTTTGCTGTATATGGGTGTGAAGTTTAATTGACATTTAGTTGGGTTGCAAAACATTATTTTGGTTTAAATGCAGAAATAGATAGTCCCTTAAAGAGCATTGTCACACAGAACAGCATTGATTTCAAAGAGTTTAGTCAGGAGATGACGAAGAAGATTGTTCCAGATACAAGATGCATAAAACTGAATGTTG
>NW_028174909.1:0-2000 GCF_965226575.1 Pagrus pagrus
TTGGGTTAAAGTTGATGTAATCCCTTGTCAACTTTTATTGATTTTTGGCAAAGAAGGTCACACATTGGATATAAAACAGGACTATGTTTTCAGCTCAAAATGTGTTTCGATCAATATTCCAAAATAGACACTAACAAAAAGTCAAGAGAAACGAGTAGAAAGAAAACATAACCAGCAACGAGTACATCAAAAGATCTTCCTGTTTTCAGTGCAACTGTTTTGTATTTTACATCTGCAATTTGCCTATCAAATTGCAACAAGGTGGGCAAGGCTTGACACAACCTACTGTATAAAAAACCTCCAAAAAACCAAAATCCTGAAAATAGGTGTGTTCCTGCCTGTCAGGAGGGATGGTTATGGAACATCAAAATGCACATATTCAGCCTCTGTGCTTTGGGGAGCTCTTACTGTTTCCGTCCGTGGAGCAATTTGAGTATCGAGGAAGGAACAGAAAAGGTAAACACATGTCACTCAGTTTCAGCATGCTTCACTGGTGACTGGTGCATGTCAGTGCGTCGACGTTTTTTGTTTGTTTGCTCTTGTTGCCTCTCTTTCTGTGCCTCCCCTGGCTGTCTCCCTTTGTGAGCATGCATATATGGATTTTGTAATTTTGCTGCTTTTATATAAGTGCCAATGTGCTTTTGTGGGTATGACAATAACATCTGAATTGCAGTCATTGAGCAGATGTACTGTTACAGGCTGTGTTTATAGAATAAGCTGCAGACTATACCTCAGAAATACTAACATAAAGAGTGCAAGGTGAAAATGTCCTTCTAATAAAGCACTTGCACTTTTAATGTTCTGTTATGTCTGTGCACAGCTATATAACAGCCTGTTACACTGTATGTGCCACAGTACAAAATGGATTATATGCAAAGCAGCCACTGTTTTCCAGAGCGATCTGTAATGGTGTAAAGGATGAGACAACTGCCTTTGAGTCCTGACAGACTAATAGGTTGGAATGACAGTACCTCTGACGCAAGCTGTCACTCAGATGACCAGAAATCTAGTGACACATCCACAGGAAAAGCATTAAGCTTTCAGCTTTCTTGCACCGTTGCAGCCAAATTCACTTAAGGATTGTATGAAAATGATTTTGTATGCATTGGACAAGGTTGGGGGTGGGACAGAAAAGTGGCCTGACTATATAATTATCTTTTTCCTTACGTCAGGGCTGTCTAATGTTTTATTCTAAGGAGCCAAGATACTTTTTGTTTGTCACTAGTTCAAGATTTATTCAAAGTCTGATTCTCTTCTAAAGTCCAAAGGGGTGTTTTCTCCCCATAACCAATAGAATCCTTCCACTATTTAAATGCTGCCTGTCATGTAAATGCAAATTATTATTGTCTTTGCAACATAACAATTGCTGGCTGAAAATGACGGGGCATTGTACTGACCTTGAACTACTCTCTGCTTATTATTTTGCTATTTTTGTGCCAAGCAAGTGTGAATGGTGCAAAGGTAATAGTATAAATGTAATGGTCAGAAAACTAACATTAAAAAAATGAACTAACATTATCAACAGAATGTGGAGAAACAACAGCGTTGATGCTACGTCAAGGTCGTCAGTGTGCTGTGCTGCAGAGATTTTCGACTCAAGTTAGCATGCTAAGCAGCTAGTCCAAGCCTGTCCTGTCTCTTAGTACCACTTTCTACCTGCAGGAGGCGGTGGTCCGACAGTTTCAGCGGGAAACTTAGAAATAAATGAATGAAATAAACTCACAAAAAGGAATAAAACAGTCTTACTTCTGTTTTTCGACGAGCTTGATTCCCCCATTTACGCATCGTCAAACACACTTCATTCATAGGCGACATAGAGAAAACAAAACTCAACAAAACAGTCTTGGGTTGTCTTTCTACAATCAACTCTGGTTTGTGCAAAATCAATTCAGCAAGTTACATGTGAAAGAATTCAGGCTCTACTTGCAGTTTTCACCTGCTTAACTTGTCAAGACATCTTTTCTTGAATAAATCAAAGAAAGCAAAACATTGTCAGTAAA
>NW_028174907.1:0-2000 GCF_965226575.1 Pagrus pagrus
ATCATCACGCACCTGACTGCATCATCACGCACCTGACTGCATCATCACGCACCTGACTGTATCATCACCCACCTGACTGCATCATCACACACCTGACTGCATCATCACACACCTGACTGCATCATCACCCACCTGACTGCATCATCACACACCTGACTGCATCATCACTCACCTGACTGCATCATCACTCACCTGACTGCATCATCACACACCTGACTGCATCATCACGCACCTGACTGCATCATCACACACCTGACTGTATCATCACGCACCTGACTGCATCATCACACACCTGACTGTATCATCATGTGACACCGTCCCGTCTGTGTACTATTAATATTTATATTCAGATCAATAAGATAGATTTCCTGTTTGATTAAGAAGTTTCATTTACAGAAATAAAGTGACGTGAAAAACTGAATCTAAATGTAGCTGACAGTCATATCAGGTGAGAGCTAGCTTAACAGAGAGCTGCAGCTAGCCTTAGCTACCTCACATGCTAGCTCTCAGTTATTACAGCCCTCTAGCTTCATAGAGTTAGCAGACGGTGGTGGAGGTGAAGTATTCAGCAAAACTTTGAAAGTTCACAAAAAAATGAAAAAAGTCCAAATGTGACTGAAACTCTGGTACGTAAAGTGTAGTCTGGCCAGAGCGATGGCGCCGTGTTGGCTGAGTGGCCACGTCACAAGTGGATGTGAAGTAAAACAGAGGCCGGAGGTGAACGAACCAGGACACAAGATGGGAGACAGGTCTTCAGGGACGACTGTCAGTCCTGTGAGCTGAATCTGCTTCCATCAAACATTTTGAACATTAACTGATTCACAAAACACAAAAAACATCTCAAGAGAGCAAACAAACTGTTTGAGAATTAGAAAAGGTTGTGATAAATGTGATATTCTTCAAAATGCTTCATGGAAACACGGCTGCTGCTCAACAGAGACGCTAAAACGAGTTTGGTTGACTCTCACCTGACGTGTGTGTGTGTGTGTGTGTGTGTGTGTGTGTGGTCGTACCTGGTCAGTGTGTCGAGTCGTCGTCCAGCAGAAACACAGAAACACACTGCAGCTACTTTTATACTGCATCCTGTGTGTGTGTGTGTGTGTGTGTGTGTGTGTGTGTGTGTGTGTGTGAGAGAGAGAGAAAGACTTATTAACCTGTTAACACAACAACAATTATCTGCATACCTTCACCTGAGTGTGTGTGTGTGGTGTGTGTGTGTCCATGTGTTTACATGTAACTATGTGTCACTGTGTGTGTTTTCATTTATGTGTGTTAGTTCAGTCAGCAGCTTCTCATGACATCAGTTCAACTAGAACTCCTCCTCTCTCTTCTCCTCTCCTCCTCTCTCCTCCTCCTCTCCTCCTCCTCTCTCCTCTTCTCTTCTCTCTCCTCTCCTCCTCCTCTCCCTCTTCTTTCTCCTCCTCTCCTCCTCCCTCTCTCTTCTCTCCTCCTCCCTCCCCTCTCCTCCTCTCCCCTCCTCCTCTCTTCTCCCCTCTCCTCCCCTCCTCCTCCACACCTCCTCCTCCTCTCCCCTCTTCTCTTCTCTCCTCCTCCTCTCCCCCTCTCCTCCCCTCTCCTCCCCTCTCCTCCTCCTCTCCTCCTCCTCTCTCCTCTTCTCTTCTCTCTCCTCTCCTCCTCCTCTCCTCTTCTCTCTCCTTCCTCTCCTCCTCCCTCTCCTCTTCTCTCCTCCTCCCCTCCCCTCTCCTCCTCTCCCCTCCTCTCTCTTCTCTCCCCTCTCTCCTCTCCCCTCCTCTCTCTTCTCCTCCTCTCCTCTCCTCTCTCTCTCCTCCTCTCCTCCCCCTCTCCTCCTCCCCCTCTCCTCCTCTCCTCCTCCTCTTCCCCTCTCCTTCCCTCCTCCTCCTCTCCTCTCCTCCTCTCCTCCTCCCCTCTTCTCTCCTCCTTTCCTCTCCCCCTCTCCCTCCTCCTCCCCTCTCCTCTCTCTCTCCTCTCCTCTCTCCTCCTCCTCCCCTCCTCTCCTCCCCCTCTCCTCTCCTCCTCTC
>NW_028174906.1:0-2000 GCF_965226575.1 Pagrus pagrus
TGGAAACAAAGTACATTAACTCAAGCACTGTGCTTCGCTACAATTTTGAGATACAGTACTTGGATTTTATGTATTTCCATTTTTTGCAACTTTACATTTCCACTACACTACATTTTGGAGGCAAAAACTGTACTTTTTAATTGACTGCATCTATTTGATAACTTTAGTTACTAGGTCAGAACCAAAAAGGGATTGTTTTAATGTATTTATCTTATGGCATTCAGATTGGAAAAACATTGATTCCAATCAGAGAATGCTTAAAATTGGATCCAGAAATCAGGTCAGCCCATACAGTATATACAAACGTAAATATATGTTTAATTTTACATTTACTTTTGATTTGAGTATATTAATTCCAGAAAAAAAACTTTTTATACTCAAGTACATTTAATATCAGATACTTTAAGACTTCCACTTTACCAAAGTAATAATCTTTACTTTTATTTGAGTATGACTTCTGGGCACGTTTTACAACACTGGACTTGACTTCCATATAAATACCAAATATGACAATAAAACACAGAAAGCTCATGTCCCTGTCTGGCAGAATAATTCTTTCACAGACTGAAGGCTTACGGTGATAAATCCTCCACAGTCTTTTTTCCCTCTGTCTACATGGTGTTTTGGAGGAGAACTAGTTGAGTACAGGAAGATAAAGGCAGACTTTAACATGTTAAGATAAATGTCTGTGGTTGAAAATGGGTCATGGTAGACAGCAGACTTGGAGACATGTCTGCACCATCCACCTTCAACATTTCCTGCCAGATAGCGCCTGGGAGAACCATTTCCCCCACTGTCTCAGCCGAGGCCTCAAAAATGTGAGAAAATGCTTCTGGGTAATTTGGCCCATACTATGATTATGGGGTTTTTGATATTTTGATATTCTACCCCAAATCCCTCTTTCTGCGTCTCACCAGCATTGTACTGAAACGTCCTGTCAAAATATTTTGGAATTGTTGTCAGGGCTCTAAATATGGAGTCCTTGTGAAGCGTACAAAAAGGGATCGAATCCTAATTAGTATGTACGCTTGTTGGGCAACTTTGTCCATGTGGCACAAACCTCTGAACACTATATGAAGCAAGAAAATCCCCAAAAAGCATTAAGAAAACATATTAGTTAGTTTGACTTGATTATCTGAAAATGTGATGCTGTTGCACAGTTCTCTCCCTAAAATATCCAAATGATTGCCTGACCTGAAGATGTGTGCATATGTACAAGTTTCTAACATTTTTCAAAAACAAGACCCTCCATGCAACATTGTTCCGATTCTCACCGAAGCCTGTGCACAGTCAAAAATACACAGCGTTATGAACGGTCACATGGTCAGTCCAGGAATGAAACAGAACCACCCTCAGACCATGACGGCCGTGCCAGAGCAGCTCGGGGAAACATATACTTAACTAGGATACCATGTGATTTGGCTGCAACGGGGATACGCATGTACTCCTTTAACTGCACATTAACTGGCCTCTATGCAATAACAAGTTAACCTTTTATCTGGCTATAACAAGCTCTACCGCTGTATCCAAATAAACAGAGGATGCTGTTCAATCGAGACTTCTTGGGACTAGGTCAAAAAACACCCGCTATTTTGAAAGCTAAAAACTCCCGAAATGTTTGGGTTATTGTGCCACACAAAAAGAGCTCTGTGCACACTTTGAAATCATAATGCTGTTTGTTGACATTGCTGCTAGTTTTTGAAAATGTTCTCTTTCTGCTCGGTTTTTCTGGCAGATCACAAAATATGTTTCTAGCCTTGCGAAAATTCAACAAAGTCCATGTAAGGAAAAATGACATAGTGCCCACCAAATACATCATGGATGATAAAGTTTAAAAGGTTGAATGTTCTACGAGTGCAAACATAAACAACACTATAAACTGAAACATTAAAATCATCTTTCAAACATTTCAAGATGGTATCAGCCGCCCTCACAGCTCAGAACCTCCACTGCGGTCTTACCTGAGTCAGTGGCTGTAATCAGCAGGACGTATTTCCCCT
>NW_028174905.1:0-2000 GCF_965226575.1 Pagrus pagrus
CGCGGGTCCGCCACTCTGGTCTGGGAAGGAGCTTCCACTCTCTCTGTAAGTTACAAGCTACAGGTCATTTATCTAACATCACAATTAGTCCGAAGCTGTTTAAGGACGGTTAAAATGAAACTTAAGGTAAATATCATGCATTGTTTGTTTCTCTTTTCTTTGCTCCTGTGATCGTGTTGTAACAGTCAGAGTATAACAGAGCACTACCAGTTGACGCCACATGGTGGCGCCTCCTTTTTGTTTGGTCACTTGGTATCACCCTTTCTCCCGGAGTCGACCTCCTTGACTTCAGTAATGTGGACGCTGGTGAAGGCTGCAGGTAACGAACATATGTATCTGTCCTTCGTTTATTATTTTGCTGAAGGTAATAGTTTGTGCCGTGTGACCTGGCTTGTATGGTCTGTATCTGTGAATAAATGTACAGCGTGGAAATCCCTCCACTTCGTCTCCGGCCTCACAACTTTATTTTATGCTGGAGCTATGCTAATAGCATCCGTGGCTAAGCTTTCCGCCAATTCCACGTTACAGTGTGTTGGATACAGAAATAACAATAAAACACACGCTTTCACATTTTAAAAGTGCTTGTGATTTTAGTACAAGTGCAGCTAAACACAAGGCTGAAGAGAGAGGGACAGCAGAGCTGCTCTGACAGCTAGCTGCAGGTGAGCCAGGCAGCGCAACGGCCCTTTTTTTTTTCTACCTTCTTCCTTCATGGGGACTGCCCTGGATTACTGGCACACGCCATAGCCGCATGCATTCTGTTTTAAATATGAATATTAATATTAACGATTAATCGATAATTGATTGTTAATTTTCCCGATGATCGATCAAAAAGACTGCTTCAAATGCCCATCCCTAGTAAGCAGAATCAATACCTGTCACAAAATCTGTTTTGTTATTGCTCTATTTTTTAAACACAAATTTGTCTTGTATTTTCCTTCTTTGCAGGGCTTACTTTGGGCCAAAACTCCAGGTACATTAAAAAGTGTAAGCATTATGGAGGGGACTTGGGACTACAATGACCGGAGCAATATGAGAAGAAGAGTATTAAGAAAAGTTGACAAACTAATACAAACATTAGAAAATGAAACCCATGATGAAAATGTGGAGGGCTTAAATATTGAAGCATCGGGTGGGTTTGAAGAGATGCACGCTGTAGATGACAATGTGGGGGGCTTAAATAATGAAGCATCGGGTGGATTTGAAGACATTCACACTAATAGTGGCGGAGAGAGTGAACTTAGTCGGATATGGAGGAAGAACATAGGTTTGGATGATTCTGATGAGATGGACTTGGATCATAGGGATGCATGCAGTGAGAGCGTTCGTGATTTAGGGTCTTCTCTGGCAGACTGGGCCATTGAATTTGAAATGAAATTTGTGGCAAGGTCCAGCTACTGTTAATTTGAATTGGTATTGTTATTTCCTTGCATACTAGATGGACTGTCTAATGCACCAGCCTCTTTAATTTTGTTTATTCCCCTCCTCAAGAGCATATACCATTCAGAAAACTACCAACCAAGGAGGGGCATCTTTGCAACACAAAACCAAATAAATCCAATGCTTATTATGCTGATTGCAGAGTCCATCATACACCCGAGGTGAAGCTGTGTGTCCTCCAGCCTGCATCAGAGAGGCCAGTCATCCCATCGGCTGCACCAGAAAAGCCTTTCATCACTTAATCTGCACCAGAGAAGGACCGTTTCATCTGAGCCACAGCCACTAATAAGAATACCACAAACAAATTTTAACATGTGAGCATTTTATTGATTTATGATTGTAATCTGCTGTCTATAACACCATTTTTATGTGGTCAGATGTTTAACTGCTTATCCACAAAACCTTTTTTTCCCTCCTACCTGACCTGTGAAATATTCTGCCAATGACAATCATTTCACTGTCCGAGGATTGAAGTCCATAACTGAAGAAGAGATGGGTGTCGAACCAAATCTGCTGCCGCCATTAGCTGATCATCAGTAACCTTGAGGAGCGGCTCAATA
>NW_028174904.1:0-2000 GCF_965226575.1 Pagrus pagrus
TCAGGGATGTAGCAGCGGTGTCGTGTAACTCGTGGCTTTGTTTAGCTTGCGTCCCATAGAGTTTGAAGTTGATGGATGACATTTATGCATTCTGTTGAGAGCAAGCAACAGTTTTAATCTAATCAACTGTTTTGAATTAACTTTAACTCTGTTAAACTGAGCTCATGAAATTAATTTTAACTTTGGAGTGCTGCTTTAACGGAGACCAGTGGAAAGTATTCACCTGCCAGCATTGTGCTGGAAAAGGGAAGAAAATTAGTGTGTCCATCCAGGTGTTTTTATCACAGTCAGTCAGAGCTGGAACATATAATTACATGTGACTACTGCAGAGTCATTCGACCTGGAAATGAATGCTGATTGTACGTTTTCCTAATGAAGACAAAAGCCAGAAGTTAGAAGTTAGAAGTGGGCGTTAATGGATTTTTTGTTCAGCGTGAAAGGGGTAATAGTCTCTCAGTCAAATGTCTGTGAGCTGGAGAGGTATTTATTTATGGGGATCGAGCCGACTCAGTGGCTTCATTTCTTAGGTGTAACTTTCTTGTTTTGTGTGCTTACATCCTGACTTACATAACAGTGTGGCAATCGCATTAATGTACACAAAGCTGCAGTGCTGGCCTTCCTTCTTCTTAATTTGAAAGCTGATGCTTTTTTGATCTCTGAGTGAATGGAGCAAAGGAACAGTTATGGAACATACAATCATTTAACGAAGAAGCAGCTCAGAAATAACATCAGGCAAGCTTCTTTCTTCAGGAGACAAAATCAGAAACACATGCATCAGATGAAATGGTTTCACAGGGGGAAAACCTGACATCCCATCTTCCTGTCTTTGTTTGGGGATTTGTATCACAAGCGCAAATGGGAGCAACTGAGTTTCGGAATAAAAACACATTTGTTTACTTGGTCCTAATGCATCCTTCCAACAATGACCTTCCAACCAAACAGCCAAATACGGCATACAACCACTTCCTCATCTGTACAAATCCTCCTCCCCTTATTCAAACCGCTCTCCCTTCTTTTGCATCCTTCACTCACACTTTCTTCCAGTGCACTCTTTGATTTTGAATGTGCTGATTTCTGATCCTTTTATCCCTCCCCTCGCAATCAGCAGCCCTTTTTTTATTTCAATCACCACCTCTGTGGAGTGGGAGGCTGAGAGAGGGCTTTGAACGGGGTGTGGACTGAAGTCTGTGGCTGCTCACTGCTCTGATCTTTAGATTGTAACCTGCTTCTCCATGGTTAAGTCATGATTAGTGCAAAAGATAGTGCTGAGCTAATACAAGGCTTTGTTGACTTGCAAAATTACCATGGCAGACAGATATATGCACACCCAGTCACAGTAAAAGCTTTCTTCAGAGGTGACTAACCTGTCATTTCTAGCTAAGCTGTCAATATTTGGATTTCACTGTGCATGGCCAGGAGATCTGAATATTCAGTGCTTTGGCCGGACTGCACCAAAGCACGGCCAGGCCTATTAACACTAAAGTCTGTCCCCGACTTACTGAATGAGTGAGTGATGTAGTTACACCACTGGTCGGTGCTCTTTCAAAATTAATAGACACAAACAGTCCTCAATTACATCCTCAGGGAGGCTTTACAGCTGTTCCACTCATTGATTGCTGCTCATTTCAGATCTATTGCTGGCTGGTTTTGGATACTACTGTCTGAAGACTGAAGGCTTCTGCTTCATTAAACTCTCTTTCAAACAAAAACATCTAAGATATGAGTGGAGTACTTGCGTTTAATACATTTCATTTTTGACTCAAATGTGGATTAACCATGTCATGTGATGTGCCACTTCAGTACACTTTAGTGAGAGCACTGCAGGAAATTCCAGATAGGTTTGGGTCAGTGGATGATCAATGACAGCCATGGACGACTGAACCTCTACCATCATTGTGATTTCACAGTGATTTAAAAGCCACCTACCATGCGAATAGATTTTTTGTTTTGTGAGTAAAATGTATTTCTGTGTTTTAGGTAGTGTGTCCCCTCAGGGTTGC
>NW_028174903.1:0-2000 GCF_965226575.1 Pagrus pagrus
CTCCAGTTCCCCAAAGACCTTGTGGGTGATAATCAGTCATTACTGCTCCTTCACGGAGTTATTTATTTCACTCCATTCACACGGTAATTCATCATTTATTTATGTGACAGCTGTTATCTATTATGTTGTTCCTTTCATGTGGGCAAGAATGAGAGATTTTATGGAAACATTAGGCTTCCATGCATCTGATGGCGCTACACTGATTCTGTTTCTTCACGATACAGTCTGCGATCTCGCAGGTCAGTTAATTGCAGGATATTGATACCAGCATTATGACCCGCCACTGCAGCTAATATGATTCCTTAGCCATTTCAATATGTGGGATTGTGCTCTCCCAATAAAAAATGACATTTGAGCCACTGTGCAGAGCCCTCTCTAATGGGGTCTGGATAAGAATGGTAATATGCGCCGGAGCTGGCAGAGGCACAGGCCGTGTTTTTGTTTATAAATAGCTCCAGCCAGCATTATTCCACTTGCAGTTGTCCCATAATCATCAATCACTCCCGCGCACAGGGCCGGCTTCTCCTGCTCACCAGAGAGAAGGTGCGCCGTGGAGCTGTGCCCTTGCACCTCCAACTGTGCAAGTACATAAAGTAGAGCTCGGTGAGTGGGACAGGGACGGGAGTGAGGGAGAAGTGGGGAGGGGTGAGGTTCGTGTCGGGTGATGGAGTGAGTTATGGCGGCTTCACCCCGGCTGTCCGAAACCCTCCTCCTTCAGGTCATTACATGCGCTAACATCCACCATTTCGCTTCTTCAACACGTTTAGAAACACGAACACACACACAAGTATAAAACTCCCCCCCCGCATCCCTGATCAGAAGCAGGTGGGAGGGTTAATCATGTGACGCGTGTGGACGACGTGGGACAGGTCGGACACAACTGTTTGCTCAGGTTTCATTTGTCTGTGTCTCTCTATCTGCCTTCATCTCTCTTCAGAGGAGCTTTGCGAGAAGAGCTCACAGCTTTGAGGACGCTGCAGGGGGAAGATCCCAAAGAGATGACGAGGGCCATTTTGTACTCACACACACATGAACAGATGTACTCCGATTGTCAGCAGTCACACACTCTTTTTTTTTTTACTCCGCACACTTGTAGACGCATGTAAGAACACATGCACACAAGCACAGGTATCTCTTTGTTGATCCTTGTTCAAACTGTGTACTGCACACACACACACGCTCACACACACACACACACACACACACACACACACACACACACACAGACAAATCTCCCGGTGTTACCATGGCAGTTGCAAAAAATACAGTAGGAATCCAGCTGATCCTTAACAAAATGGTTATATAACTATTGCGGCGTTAAGTCTTGTATCTTATCTAAGCCTGCCTCTGTGTTTCCTTTCAGCCTGGCTTTGCTGCTTTTCAACAGCTCTTCACATCTACTGTACCTCCCACAAGACACCACTGAACACATGAAGGACGTTTGTAATTGGCGATAAGCAACTGTTTGATTGGAAAAAAAGGAAGACAGTCACGCTGCGGTTGTAATCAACAATATCCTCCTGCTCCAAAAACATAAAAAAAATAATAAAAAAAAGTGAGATCTCATCACTTTTAAATCTTAATCAAAATCTCCATGCTGCAAAAGGAATTTCACACTTAATTAAATGCACCCTACTTGAGAAGCACACCCACCTGGCACCCACATTCTCCCCCCTGCCGCCGTCTCTTTCTCCCCCTGGCCCCACCCCAAAAAGCCTGATATGTGTAAGCTGACTTTGAGCCTCACCTCCCGGAGTTCCTTGGCCACATCCTTGAGCTCTATGAGGATACCTTCCAGCTGGCTGATCACCATCTTCATGTGGCTGCGGATGCGTTCTCTCGGGCTGGGGGTCTCAGAGGTGTCCCGGGCCGGAGCTCTGCTGAGGGACATCCTTTACAGGGCGACGTGGGGCCAGTGGCCAACAGGCTGAGGGCGTGGGGGAGCCGAGTCGGGGTCCATGTCTTTGGCTACAAGGAGCCTCAGTGCTACTGATCCGAAC
>NW_028174902.1:0-2000 GCF_965226575.1 Pagrus pagrus
TCATACTCCAGGAAATTGATTGGTTTAATTGATCCTGATGGCCTGTTGTTTACAGTCTAAAACAAAAAAAGGAAAAAAAAGGAGGGAAAAATGGGGTTGGGAGCATCCAGAGCTGTCAAGGGCACTGACAGACAGACAGACAGACAGACAGAGACAACAACTGGAAATGCGAAGTGGCAGCAATAAAGGGCAACGCTTTGTGTTTGCTGCTTGCCTCCCCTGCTGCCAGCAGAGTGTGGACAGGACTCTCCAGTGCGCCCGGGCTGTCCCCAGGAGGGGCGGGGTGGGTGGCAGTGTAGGGACAGAGGCAGGAGAGGGAGAGGAGAGAGAGAGGAGGGCAGGACTGGCAGGGTGCGGTCTGAAGTGGCAACAGATCGTTTGGATCACTCAAACCCTTTCAATTCAACTGGGAAAGCTGCAGCTTGTTGCGCGCCGGCCGCATATGGAGAGGGAACAGCTTTGAATCCAGAGAGGGCACCAACCAAACAGCAGGCGACAGTGGCTGATGTTGTGACAGTTTCCCAGAGCAGGAAAGAAAAGAGAGGGAGAGAAACCACAACACTGCAACTTGGATATCAGTCACCACTCTCTCTCTCTTTAACTCTCTCACCCACCAAATCGACTTTGAACCTGTTTGTTTAAATACACGGACTTTACAGCCTGCACACTTACTGTTGATTCTGTGCGGCGGAGGGAGCGAACTTTTCTCAATTGGGCTCATTTTTGTTTTGGAGCAGCTCAAAACTTTTTTGGTGTCCTCATGGTTCCCGGTGCAGCCGAGGTGCTGAGCTTCTTCAATCCGAGCTTTTCGGACGTGATGTCGCGGCTGTCACGGACGATGGAGTCGGGAACTGAACCGGGAGGTACTGAAGACATCTCTCTCCCCCGGGAGAGTCCTCCCTCCCCCCGGGGCGATGCGGATCTCCTTCCTCCTTCTCACCGCCTCTCTGTGTGCCTTGGTCCTCCTCCTCGCACCTGCCTCGGAGGGCTGCGGGCCGGGGAGGGGGTACGGCAAGAGGCGGCTCCCGAAGAAGCTCATCCCGCTCGCTTACAAGCAGTTCAGCCCCAACGTCGCCGAGAAGACCCTGGGAGCCAGCGGGAGACCCCGAGGGCAAAATTACGCGCAACTCCGAGCGCTTTAAAGAACTGACGCCGAATTACAACACAGATATTATCTTCAAGGATGAGGAGGACACGGGCGCAGACAGGCTCATGACACAGGTAAGGAGGGGGAGATGAGTGAGGACAGGGAGGGAAACATCTGGCACAGATGCGCAAAGGTGGACCATCGATCCTGAGAGCTGCTGCTCGACAAACAGCTGAATTTAAATCTTAATTGGTTGATCCCGAGCTGACAGCTGCAGACCTTTAGCTGAATCACGTCCACAAATTGCGCGCTGAGTGTTTGCAGTCTGTTAAATGTTTAAACCAACATTGATTTCATTGACTCTCGGCCATTTGTTTCACCTCTGGATTTTGCTGCTTCACACAGCTGCTGTTACTGCCTTGAAGTATTGCTTGTACTCCCAAACTCTAAGTCTTATTCTTTCTTTTCTTCATCAGTCGTCTCAATCTGTACGCTCTCCGTTAGGCCGGGCATATAGGCGTGCGTAAAACCGCTCATTTTAGGGTTAAACCAAGGCTACCCAGATTAAACAGCCAATAAAGTAATCTTTATCTAAGTTTCATAACATAGTTTTCACGCTGACCTGACCCACAAGGAGACACCTTTCACCCATATAGTACTATTGAAGCAACCGGAGAAGTGGCTTCTTCAGCACAACGTGCCAAATCTCTGCGCACCCAATTACCTCAACCTGGCACCAACTCATTTATTCATTCAACGGTCAGACGCATGCATGCTCCACAGAGGCATCTTGACCTAAAGCCTTATGTAACTATCTGGAAAAACTGCCAAATCATCCCAAGCAAGCGCACATGGATCCATGTGTGCACTTTGACCACTCACCTGACTAAATTCACCTGACACAGTTTTAGTA
>NW_028174901.1:0-2000 GCF_965226575.1 Pagrus pagrus
CCATTGTTAATAGTGACAAGAGACCACCATGTGATGCAGTTCATACCAGCCATGATGCCCATCAACATATTGATGTCCCGACCCACGAGTACTCAGTGGTCATTACTACATTAGAGCATGAATACTCAGTGGTTATTGCTACATTAATGCACGAGTACTCAGTTGTCATTACTACATTAGTGCATGAATACTCAGTGGTCATTAGTACATAAGTGCACGAATACTCAGCGGTCATTACTACATTAGTGCATGAATACTCAGCGTCATTAGTACATTAGTGCATGAGAGAAAAAGAGGGAGATCTCCAGCTCTCTTATAGCAGCTGGAACAATCAATAGAAGTGACTTCAGGCTCCTGACACTCCAACAGGAACAGGTTAAAAACAGAGTTCGTTCTCACAAACAGAGTGGGAGCGGTCTGCAGAAGGGAATCGTTTAATTGATATGATGAACTTCCTGAGTTGATGGCTGTGGATTTATTATCAGTTACAGACCACATTAGAAACTTCCCCTCCTTGAAGTACACTGTCAGCACATGGCAAAAAAAGTCAGCATGGGCCAAAAAGGAAGAACTTCTCTCACACAAACAAAGCCTGACAAGTTATATTTCCCTTCACATACCTCAAACAAGTCAGTATTTCATTTGACCATTTTGTACTTGAATGATTTAACAAGGCGTGTTTTTATTTTATGTAATCGCGTGTGAATAATTGTTCAAAAGCAAAACTTTCCAAATGACAACATTTCTAAAGAAAGGAAGAGGAAGTGAGAAAGTCTTGCCCAACACAGGATTCTAGGGCCTGGAAAAGAAAACAAAATACAAAGACAGCTGACTGCTCCGGCTTACTTTGTTTCAACACTTAGAGTACCAGTGGATTAAATCACAGTTTATCATAGACTCTCATTACATGAACATTTTAGACCCAACTTGGATTCTAAATCCATCTTTCAGTTTAGTATGTAAGAATTGGCCACCTGTTGATCTTATACTCTTATACTACAAATAGGGGCAGCATAACACCAGAGTTGTCTGAGTAGCTAACTGCTGCTAACTGTTTTTCTGTTGGACTGTAGCTACTGTTGGCTTGTTAGCTCGGTAAACGGTACAGCTAGCCGGAGTGGACCTTTGGACCATACTGGGGACATATTGCACCTTTAATCCCCTACACCTGGTTTAATGTTAGCCCTGATTTAAAGCTGTGTAAACTTTGAATTCTTTAAAATGATGCTCACGGGGGTCTAGTGTTAAGAAATGGCAGATTGGGAAGAAAATACTCCACTTCTATATGTTCACCAACTCTGTCTGTCAGAGTAACCTAAAAAGTAAAGTTACAGTTGTAAATCCAAGACAGAGGATGTTACATGTTTAAAGCATTTAGCCATTACCTTGCCAGCTACAGAAGTCCACACACTAGCCTGCAGGTAGTCCATATGTCACCCAGCCTGAAGCACCTCCTCAGTATTTTCGTAACTTTTGAATGACAGAAAATATGGTCAAAGTAAACTTTATGATCCCCGGGGGTAATTTATTTTACAGCCAGCAGCGAGTAAAAACAATAATCATCACACGTACCCTCAATAAACACAGAAAAGGGACATTTCTTCAGAATAAAGCTTAACATACAGAGAAGGTTACTTCAATACATTGTTGATGTCATGTCTATAATATCTCTGTGCTTAAGAACTATTTGTTAAAGTGAGTTTTTTTTGTTTAGTTTCTTGTTTCTTAGACTGTGACTAATTTTGGTTGTGTTCTGTAGTATATTGTCTTATTGTAGTTTTGGGTTAAGGTTTGGGTTGGGAGCAGTAAAAGGAGCAGCAGCAGAACACAAATACAGGAACACAGCGGGCGGAGGCGTGTTTTCTAGAGGAGGAAGGCTCCTCTCAGCAGTTTAATTACGGCATTCCTCAGAACCTAATCATGAGTAGATGTAAACACAGGCATCAGTCATTTTACTGACCCTCTGGGGAATTGACTGACAGGCTGGGTAAGAGAACTGG
>NW_028174900.1:0-1000 GCF_965226575.1 Pagrus pagrus
TCCTCACTTTTCAAACACTTCATATTATTCTACATATCCAAATTATTGATATTGAGTTGTTCTGTGTGTCTGTTTGAGCAGCAGTGGACTGTGTCAAGCCCCTCAGTCGCACAAATGTCTCACAATATAGCACCATCTATTGGGCCTCTAAATGTGGTGCAGTCTCATTCAGTAGATATGTAATATGTTGATTCATCCATACACATCGCTCACTTTTGTCATCACGCTGTATATAAAATAACTAATGAGGCGTTTTATACTCCCAAACTGCTCTGTTCTGTGTAAAACTGAAGCTTAAAAAGAAAAATAAAGTTAAACGTGAGAGTAGACGTGTAGACGTTAACCCTGACAAAGTCTCAGCTCATGTACGGTTCACTCCTTCTCTGTGCTTCATGTCACCCTCCGTGCCTTCCTTTTCAGTGGCAGTGTGTCCTTTTATGCATCATTCTATGCTGGCTGAACACATTAAAAGTTCACTTAACTGTCGGTGATGAAGTGAAAGATGTAAAAATCAAAGATTGGATGATAGATTCAATCAGATCTGCTGATTTTCCTCCATGACAGCAGAACATTAAAAAAAAGTAGATTGGGCTTGATAACGCAAGTCCTTAAAATGGATTTATAAAGAAAAAGTAGACAAAACAGGAAATGCTAACTAGGGACGAGAAAAGTTGTCTGTGTCTTGTCTTCCTGATGACAAAGAAGCTGACTCACTCTGGCTTTCTCTTACATCTGAATCCAGGGAGCTAAACCTTCTTATCATAAAAGACTGTCTCCTCCACAGTCCCTTTCCTTAATGGATGACTGGCTCCAGTGCCCACGTGATAAAACTCAAAGAAGTAACTCAAGCTGTTCAAAAGCAACTGTGGGCCTTCCAGCTTCAGTTTGCGTGGACTTCCGACCCCTTCGCAGCAAATATAAACAAGGCTGAACGTTTGACCGATAAGAGAGAGCTCTGCAGGAAGCTTGTGGGCCGAGCTCTGTTTCTTTGTAGTGTCTG
>NW_028174899.1:0-1000 GCF_965226575.1 Pagrus pagrus
TACGGGAAGTGGATGATATGCTGCATCTCTCAACCGCGCGCCAACCTGGTTTTGCTGATGCTGTTAATATTATTCAGCTATCAGGGATATTTACTACCCTTATTTATGGGGCTTTGCACCTGTCTCTGAAAGAAATATAATATTTTCTTTAAGGTTGCACCACAACTGTAGCCACATGGCGAGAAACTATACATGGCCTGGAGGTTGAATAGATCTGGAGCCCCGGCGTGTCAGCTGAGCCTCGAAGCCACTGAGCCTGACCCAAGACAGAGGCTTACTTGTGGACGCTGTTTGACTTCTGTGCTGAGTCCCCAGTCTATGTTTTATTCAGAAGCTCCCCACTAGATCTAAGCAGCTGTCCCCGTTTCCAAACTACAGACTTCCCCCTCCTACACAGCAAAGCCATGCACTGCTGTGGTTTGTCTGAGCCTCGAGGAAACAAATGAGGGATTGATATTCAGCATAGCTTCACTTTCCACAATCAGAAGGCTCTTCCATGCCTCTGTGAGCATCTATATCATAATACTCTTCCATAAACTGTAGTTGAAGTGGGTTCACTGAAGGGTTTTTAATAACGGCAAGAAGCTTTTTTTCTATTTCATATTCATCAGAATCATCAGACTGAAACTACCAAACTTCTATCTGTGGCATTTGTTCAGCATCCTAATTGCGCTTCCAGCAAGCGAATCCCTGTCATCAGGCTCCCCCTCGTACCCAGCAGATTTAATTGGTGTCAGGTTTCAGTGGTCCATCTGTACTAATGACCTCTTTTCTCTTCCCCATATCAGTTCCCCCCCGCCATGGCCTACAGTCTCTTGGTAAAGTTGCCTCCGCACGGCGTATGCCACCCCCTGCCAACCTGCCCAGTCTGAAGGCGGAAAACAAAGGCAACGATCCCAACGTCTCGCTCGTTCCCAAAGACGGCACAGGATGGGCAAGCAAGCAGGAACAAGCAGACCCAAAGAGGTAAATGTCCTCCATTTATCGACCAATGGATCAC
>NW_028174898.1:0-1000 GCF_965226575.1 Pagrus pagrus
AAAAACAGCCTGCTCTCGCTCTGAAACGCTCATTTTTCACATAAGCCACTTTTCAGCCTCAGGCGACTGTACAGTGCAAAAACAGGCTGCTCTCGCTCTGAAACGCTCATTTTTCACATAAGCCACTTTTCAGCGCTAAAACCAGCCTCCAATCGCTCTGAAACGCTCATTTTTGACATAAGCCACTTTCACCTTTAATGAATGAAATTCCAGGTAAAAACTCCTTTGCCATGAAGAAGATCCAAATTCAACCAGTTCAGGCTAGTAAACCTGTTTGAAAGACCTTTTTTCAGTGAAATGCAGCTTAGTGCAAAAACAGGCTGCTCTCGCTCTGAAACGCTCATTTTTCACATAAGCCACCTTTCAGCGCTAAAACAGCCTCCAATCGCTCTGAAACGCTCATTTTTCTCGTAAGCCACTTTTCACCTTTAATGAATGAAATTCCAGGTAAAAACTCCTTTGCCAAGAAGAAGATCCAAATTCAACCAGTTCAGGCTAGTAAACCTGTTTGAAAGACCTTTTTTCAGTGAAATGCAGCTTAGTGCAAAAACAGGCTGCTCTCGCTCTGAAACGCTCATTTTTCACATAAGCCACATTTCAGCCTTAGGCGACTGTACAGTGCAAAAACAGGCTGCTCTCGCTCTGAAACGCTCATTTTTCACATAAGCCACTTTTCAGCGCTAAAACAGCCTCCAATCGCTCTGAAACGCTCATTTTTGACATAAGCCACTTTTCACCTTTAATGAATGAAATTCCAGGTAAAAACTCCTTTGCCATGAAGAAGATCCAAATTCAACCAGTTCAGGCTAGTAAACCTGTTTGAAAGACCTTTTTTCAGTGAAATGCAGCTTAGTGCAAAAACAGGCTGCTCTCGCTCTGAAACGCTCATTTTTCACATAAGCCACTTTTCAGCGCTAAAACAGCCTCCAATCGCTCTGAAACGCTCATTTTTGACATAAGCCACTTTTCACTTTTAATGAATGAAATTCCAGGTAAAAAC
>NW_028174897.1:0-1000 GCF_965226575.1 Pagrus pagrus
AAAAGGCCGCTTGGCTGTTCCTATTGAACTTGACCTGCGGGCCAGATCAATGTATGTGCGTGTATGTGTGTGTTTGTGTGTGTGAGAGACAACCAGTGTGTGTGTGTGTGTGTGTGTGTGTGTGTGTGTGTGTGTGCAGCGTGTCCACGAGCGTGAGTGCGCGCTGCCAGATCAATGTGTCTCCGTGTGCCACGGAATGAGAGAGCACACTGATTACCCAGGGGTGGCGGGAGGGAGGGGAGGCGGAGGAGGAGGAGGGTGAGGGAGGTGGGAGGGATGAGAGGATGGAGGAGGTGGATGATGATACAGAGGGGAAGGGGAGGGGGAGAGATGAGATTGAGCAGAGGACAGAGCTGAGACCAGGATCAGGAGAGAAGCTCAGATCATTTCATTTTCATTTTCCCTTCATTTCGCCTGCGAGCCGAGGCCGTGCGGCGTCGGGGCATTCCACACGGATGAGGTGCCAAAATGTAGATCCGCAGCCAGATGGCATAGATCAGTCGGGAAATAGCGACACAATCTGAATGAAATGGGCTGGTTGTGTGAGGAGGGGGGGTCACTGATCCGTGCTTTCCTTCTTCCTTTCCCTCCTCACCTTTTTCTGCAAAAGCACCTGAACATTCATAATAAACCCCAAACTCACACGACCAGAGAGACGTGAGACACGAAACCTCGCCAGCCACGAGACCGTTGGCGGTATTTCTGCATCAAGACGTCTGCCGCCCGTGTCCTCGCCCGTGTGTCTCGTCTTGTTTTTCGATGATTTTGAGAGTATGAAGGACTGTGGCCTCGGTCCTTCAGCACTGCAGGGGCTCCTCTCATCTCTCTCACTCGGTGTCACTAGCAGTTCTGCTTGCAAACCCCTGCCCGCGTCCATTCAGCACGTAGCCAGTGTAAAGTGTGTGTGTGTGTGTAAGAGAAAGAGAAGGGGTTTTCAGTGGAGATGGGAGGTGGTCTGCCTTCATTTTGAAGGGCTTTATTTCATCCCTTATGTATTTTA
>NW_028174896.1:0-1000 GCF_965226575.1 Pagrus pagrus
AATGAAATGATGACGAGATACACAGCCTGTTGTACGAGGTTTACAATGAATAAAAATTCAGAATTTACTTATTAGAAAGTGTACAACTAATGGGTTACACACGTTACTACTGCACTGTAATGGGGAAAAAAATAGCATACATAGATGATATGTTCAATTTTACATCTTTAAATTTTCCTCTCGCTCTCTGTACAAACTGAGTGTCTCTCTACCTTCCTGGCCGTCTCCATGGCGCTCTCGCTCTCCCAGCCGTAGGCGTGTGTCCTGGAGTGAGGGTTACCGTAGTAATTCACCTGGTAGGGCAACATGGCGTCCAGTACCCGAGGGTCCTACATGAGACACACATTAAACTTTAAAGTGGCAATCTTGAAGATTTCCAGAAGCAACGATTGCAGGTGTATCACTGCTTCCCAGAGATCCAGTGTTGCCTGTGTGATGTCAGTCTGTTGGCAGCTGGCAGCTTTGCCACGCCTCCATAACAACACCACATGAAGGCGAAAAGGGAATGATGTCTTCTGAGACAGTAATTATTATACTTACTATTTACTGAATAAAAAAATGTTGCTATAAAAGTAATGTTGTGTAAATACTTATTCATTGTCTAACATTAGGCTAACTTATTCCGGTCATCACCGACACCCAGTGTACATCTTTGGTATTACAGCAAATGCGAGGGCTTGCATCAGTGGGCCACAGGCTCAATCTTCACTGTGTTACCTCATTGGGCGATAGATAGTGACTTAACAGAGACTATTTACATGAAAATCTTCGAGATTATTACTTTAAATTGACAACATGGTGGGTAACGGTTACCATGGGTGTGGTGGCCTGGAAGTCCATGTAGAGTGGGCGGGGCTCATCTTTCTCCAGTTCATGCTTCTTTATCAACTCTGCAGCACAAAACAACAACAGACAGACAGTCAGGTGGTTTTACTCTGAGTTTAATCAGATCTGAACTGATTCTGGACTAAAACACTGGGACAGACATATGAGACAGGCA
>NW_028174895.1:0-1000 GCF_965226575.1 Pagrus pagrus
CATTGGGTTTTGTTTTAAAAGCCACAATCAGCAAGTTTGTATTCAAACAGTAATGGTGCTATAGCAAAAATTTTACCTCTTTTGAACTGTAGTATTCTTATTTGTCATTTTTATACATTGGTACCCATTTGACAATGAATAATTTCATGTAATCATCTTTGAAAACAGAAAATGTCTCCTGCCCAGTGGTTTAAACAGCAGCTCAGCCAATTTGCTGATGCTTGGACTATGGATTTTGTCTTTTCAGGAGAAGATGTTATGGCAGGATATTGTTCTGAAAAGTTAATCCACCAAGAGATCAATAGACTGTCACAACCCAGTTAATTGAACAAGCTGGGAAAATGAATTAATTACAGTCAAGATAGATAGATAGATAGATAGATAGATAGATAGATAGATAGATCAAACTATGCTGATAAAAAGTGTTGCCAACTAACAAAGCTAAAACTGTGGCTGCATACAGTACTTGGCAATAACATATGACTGGATAACGCTGATGGCTTGTGAGGGAGTCACCCTTTGTCTGTCTCATGGAGTCTCTACAGACATGGGGTGACTTTCCCTGGGGTTTGAATTTTGATGTAACGTCCAATCAGTGTCTTAGTGTGTTTCCTAATGACGCTTTTAGGTTAGCGACAAAAGAACGTCATCAAAATAAAACTTAAAACTATAAGTCAGACACACAAAGATTCACATTATGTCCTTTTTATTCTTTAACTCATATTTTTACATTTTTCAGCTCAATGTCTTCTGGTCCGTCAGCTATCTGTCTGTGAGACAGAAAGAGAGACAGAGTTGGTTCATAAGCTTCTCAGTTTTGTGCACACATGGTTAATTCCCCTGACAGATATGTGCACACATGCTCACACACACACACTGTGGTCATTCCTGCCTGCATCAGCATTGTATCAAAGGAGGGAGAGACAGGATGCAGAGTTAGAGGAGGAGTGGAAGGGGTTGGATTGAGCAAGAGAAAATGAAAAAACGAAAAAAAGGAAGA
>NW_028174894.1:0-1000 GCF_965226575.1 Pagrus pagrus
TATAGTCTCAGTTGGAAGCAGATGAGGAGAGAAAGGCAGAAAATGTGTGGTTTTAAGATGAAAAATCACGAGTTTTGATATTTATATTACAAATCAGTATTTTTTTTATGCGTTAGGGTAGTCAATTCTAAGAAATTAATAATAATAATAAGTCTGAACATGTGATTATATGAACAAGGACTAGAAGAATAAACATTATATTACCATTAATGTCCTATCTTCAAAAGTCATTGTATTTCTAGATATAGGACAAGAATGGGAAATAAATGTAATGGTATTGAATAAAAGAAGAAAAAAGATGAGATACTGCAAACAAGAGTAAGACCAGAAGAAAGCTGTGTTCTTAAAGATAGAGCCCATCTGTCAGTTAAGTTATATTGTCCCTCATAAGAAGAAAAAGAAAAACATCAGTATAAAAGGAGACATATTCTGCTCATTTTCAGGTTCATAATTGTATTTCGGGTTACGACTAGAAAAGCTTTACATGTATTAATGCTCAAAAAACACACCAGTATTCTCGTACTGTCCAGCACTGCAGCTCTCAACTTCCAAGGCCTTTAACATGAACCAGTATAAACACACTCAGTGGAGCGTAACTGAGGAACATACGTAATAAAAATAACCCAAAGAAGATGCAATGTGCTAAGTTTACCATAATAAAGCTCTTCAAACTAGATTTTGACACAGGGCTATTCTTGAAATTCCTGGCCACAAATTCTATCTAATCTAATAATGCAAGACCTGCCTCGGTTGATATTGGATTTTAGTGTTGCCAATTTCCTTGTCAGGTACTCAAGTTATCCAATTACCAAACCTAAGTGACATAATGAAGGAGCCATAATGATTATACATAATAGAGTTGAGTTTTTATCTTATTTTCTGTGGAAATTAAAAACCTGACTGGAGATGAAAGAATGTTACACAGAAAATACCTGTCCTAACCTGACATGGATCTCTGCACTTTCTTTGTAGAGCAAGAAACTAACGAAAGTTCAACACG
>NW_028174893.1:0-1000 GCF_965226575.1 Pagrus pagrus
ACAATCCACACAGTCCTCAATCCGAGGCAGCGGGTATGCATCAGGCTTTGTTACACTGTTAACCTTTCGATAATCAGTACAAAACCTGGGACTTTTGTCAGCTTTATCCACGATTAAACAGGGCGAAGCCCAGCCAAATGATGAAGGCTGGGCAATGTCATTGTCAAGCATATACCTAACCTCAGACTTCTGTTCTGACACTCTGTAAAAACGTTGCCGGATGGGCTCAGCCTCCCCAACGTCAATATCGTGATCTATGAGGGTTGTGCGTGAAGGAACATCATTAAACAGACACAGATATCCTCTGATGAGAGCAGACAGTTCAGCAGAGCGCTCAGGAGACAAATGCCCACACACAGACTCAAGATTAGACAGGGTTTCAGAGTTCTTAAGCCGACCCCGCAACCTACATTCATCCGGAGCCACCACCCCGTCATCATCCGGTACAACCACATCACCAGACAAATACCCTCTCACGATATCAGCCATTAGCGCAGGACTAGCACTTGGCTGCACACTCCCCCCTGCCACAGAAGAATGTGCCCCCCGGGAGAAATAGGGTTTTACCAGGTTTACATGGCACACTCAAGTTTTTCCGTCTACGCTCGGAGTCTCAATCAAGTACTTCAAATCAGACAGTTTACGGAGCACAGTGAAAGGACCAAGAAACTTCGCCTGAAACGGGGAACTAACGACAGGAAGTAGCGCAAGAACCTGGTCACCAGGACTAAATTGACGGACCTCAGCTTTTCGGTCATATAGTCGTTTCATCTTGACCTGAGAGGAGGCTAACAATTTCCTAGCCTTCTCCCCAGCCATGTACAACCGATGCCGGAAACCATTAACATAGTTGATGATATTCTGTGGCGGCTCAGGGAGCCCCACAGAATCACAGAGCAAGGTACAGGTACACGTTGTGTTATTGTCAGGTTTGTGTTGTGTTATTGTCAGGTACATGTTGTGTTACTGTCAGGTCTGTGTTGTGTTATTGTCAGGTTTG
>NW_028174892.1:0-1000 GCF_965226575.1 Pagrus pagrus
TCTTCATGTTCTCCTCTTCATGTTCTCTTCACGTTCTCCTCTTCACGTTCTCCTCTTCATGTTCTCTTCACGTTCTTCTCTTCACGTTCTCTTCTTCATGTTCTCTTCAAGTTCTTCTCTTCACGTTCTCCTCTTCATGTTCTCTTCACGTTCTCCTCTTCACATTCTCTTCTTCATGTTCTCTTCACGTTCTCCTCTTCACATTCTCTTCTTCATGTTCTCTTCATGTTCTCCTCTTCATGTTCTCTTCACGTTCTCCTCTTCACGTTCTCTTCTTCATGTTCTCTTCACGTTCTCCTCTTCACGTTCTCTTCATGTTCTCTTCATGTTCTCCTCTTCACGTTCTCCTCTTCACGTTCTCCTCTTCATGTTCTCTTCATGTTCTCCTCTTCACGTTCTCCTCTTCACGTTCTCTTCATGTTCTCTTCACGTTCTCCTCTTCACGTTCTCTTCATGTTCTCTTCATGTTCTCCTCTTCACGTTCTCCTCTTCACATTCTCCTCTTCATGTTCTCTTCTTCATGTTCTCTTCACGTTCTCCTCTTCATGTTCTCTTCATGTTCTCCTCTTCATGTTCTCCTCTTCACGTTCTCCTCTTCATGTTCTCTTCTTCATGTTCTCCTCTTCACGTTCTCTTCACGTTCTCCTCTTCATGTTCTCCTCATGTTCTTCTCTTCACGTTCTCCTCTTCATGTTCTCTTCTTCATGTTCTCCTCTTCATGTTCTCCTCTTCATGTTCTCTTCACGTTCTCCTCTTCACGTTCTCCTCTTCATGTTCTCCTCATGTTCTCCTCTTCAGGTTCTCTTCATGTTCTCTTCTTCATGTTCTCCTCTTCATGTTCTCCTCTTCAGGTTCTCCTCTTCATGTTCTCCTCTTCACGTTCTCCTCTTCACGTTCTCCTCATGTTCTCCTCTTCATGTTCTCTTCATGTTCTCCTCTTCACGTTCTCCTCTTCATGTTCTCCTCATGTTCTCCTCTTCAGGTTCTCTTCATGTTCTCT
>NW_028174891.1:0-1000 GCF_965226575.1 Pagrus pagrus
CTGTGAAAAGCTGTCCAGCTCACTGACTCGGTCCTTCACTGGTTTCCTGATTCATGCTGAGCTGCCTCATCCTGTCAGCACGTCTGAAGGCTCGACTCACACTGTGCGTCCACATCAACACGTTAAATCACACGTGAACAACACGACAGTCCAGACTAAAGCCCAGCAGGGAGACGAGGTCAGCATCTGTAATACCTTTTTCTGTGCAGGAAGATCTTATGATTTATGATTATTTACTGCGGATTCTTTGATTATTTTAAGTGCATCCTATTTGTGATTCAATAACAATATTTGTTGTCTGATAAACATTAATTTTACAGTGATTACACAATGTTAGTTAGTTTTTATCTTAAAGTTAAATGATCATCAGGATGATATCGTGAACTGTCACATGATATTTTCTTCTCGTCCTTCACCTGTTTTATATTCTTCTCTCGAGCTCCTGCAGACCAGAACGACTGAACCTTCACAACGTTTCTGGCAACAGGCGAGTACAAACTGTGTGCATGTGAAACCCGGTGGCACGTAGGCGATGTGACGGGTCTAACCACTGACACTGGGCATGTGCCAGCTGGGTTGCTATGGTTACCTGTACCATGTCCTGCTGTCTGGGTTGTTACTGGTTCAAACACAGAGTGAACATGTTGAATGACCCAACAGGACAAACAGCTCAGTTTATAACTGGACTCTGGCAGGTCTGTGCATCGGCAGCTGTTGCTATGGAAACAAATCGAGATACATTTTAATGTAGTTTTGAAGAACTACATAACCCACACCGACCACAGGTGGACAAAATAACAGAAACACCTCAGTTTATGACAAGTCGTATCACTTAACGTTATAAACTGTGTGTGTGTGTGTGTGTGTGTGTGTGTGTGTGTGTGTGTGTGTAATCAGCTTGTGTTGAGTGTTAATCCTGCTGTTAAACTGCAGAGACAGCAGAAGATCCAAGCTGTCACAAACACCAACAGACGAGTTCAAGAACCGAACCGACCCGACC
>NW_028174890.1:0-1000 GCF_965226575.1 Pagrus pagrus
CATTTGTTGCCCGTCGAGAAAAAATAATCTCCTATTTGTTTCTTTATTTATTCAAACACACACACACAGGCACACACACACACACACACAGCGGATATCTTAACAGCTTTCACAACAGGGAAGACAAATTTCAACAAACTGATGAGTTTTTGTGACACAGATGAAATTCTTACCTCCATCTTGTCCATCATGTCAAAGAAATGAGCCGACTGGAGACAGAACGAGAGAGATGAGTTAATGTCGGTGCTGCATAGTTCGGCCTTTGTAATGACCACATTTAACCAATAAATTAGTGTTATACACTTGAGAGTTCGAAATCTTGTTGTCATCATACATTTTTATAAATACAGCTGCTTATAAAACACTTATGAAAAGATATTATTATTATACAAACAGCAGTCCCAGGGCCACAACAACAGTCGGTAGGATCCATATCAATATCCTGTCTAAAACTTTTTAAAATATATGTAACTTAAGGGGTTTATGGATGGTTTTTGATGTGAAACAGCCGTGCAGGAAATTAAAATTAAAATTTTGCCGTATTTATCAAGGTAAGAACATTACGTAAGTTATTTAAATCACCAAAAATACTTTTAATGTGTGGTACTATAAAATAAAGGCATCTCTCTAATACAAGCCTGTTTCAAGTTAGATATTTTGTTCTCTCTGGAGTTAAAAAGACCTCAACACAGTGTGTGTGTCTGTGTGTGTGTGTGTGTGTGTGTGTGTGTGTGTGTGTGTGTGTGTGTGTGTGCGTGTGTGTGTGTGTCTGAGTGTGTGTTACCTTCATGGTGGGGGGTGCGGTGCGGGGGGGAGAGGGGGGGCAGTCTGTGACGGGAACATTGGAGATGGTCAGGAGCTCCTGTTTGCTGAAACAACAACAAAAACAACAAAAAACATGAACAATAATTCATCAGTTCTTCAGGCAGCGTTCCTACGACACTTGTGAGAAAGCGTCACAGCCGGCTGCTCTGATGTTTCCTGTTTCACAGCGGTGTGA
>NW_028174889.1:0-1000 GCF_965226575.1 Pagrus pagrus
CGCCAGCCTCTTAACCCCCGACACACACACACACACACACACACACACACACACACACACAGGAAACACAGGCCAAAGACTCAGCAGGTAGATGTGTGTGTGTGTGTGTGTGTGTGTGTTTGATGCGTCCTGCCGTGTGACTGACCTGCTGATCGTCCTCAACACTAATTAGCCGCTTTGTCTTTCTCACTGCTGGCAGCTGAGCTCCGCCTCTGATTGGCTGCGAGGAGGAAGTAAACACACACACACACACACACACACACACACACAGCTTTTGTGTGTCTAGGAGGAAATGACTTGTCTCTTTGTGTGCGTTAAACTAAAGAGGAGGTTTGTGTTTGCAGGTGAGCTGCTGCTTCTTCTTTTCTTCTGTCCGTCAACACGTCCACACTTCTTCACCTCCCTCCATCGCTTCCTCTCTCCTTCCCTTTTCCTTTCATCCTTTATGTTCAGGACAGAATAAAGACGTCCGTCTGTCTGTCAGCTGGTTCACAAGTTAGTCAAGAGTGAAATTAGATGGAGTGGAAGTGATTTTGGGCGGGAGGAGGAGCCGGGAATCAAACCAACAACTCCACGAGAAAATGTGTTCAACATTTCTGCATTTGTCCGTCTCAGACGGATCACATCAACATTTCTACAATAGGTGTCTTATCACGTTCACTGCCAAGCCAGTGACCACTGTTCGAGACTGTGTTTCAACATCTGTGAGTGTGAAACACCTGGAGATTTTTACCGACGTCTTCTGGCTGCTTGTGCGACAGAACCAGGTATTTTCACACACGACATGATGTGTTTCTGACTCTGACCAGGTGGTTTCTGTGCCTCAAACTAACCACAGCATAAAGTAACTCTGTCACAACATCGGTGCAGCAGAGATTCACTCTGCAGGCATGAGAACAGGCCAGTATCCTATTATATATTCAACATGAGGTGTTCACGGGCCTTTATACAGAAATGTGTCTTTAAATGTCAGTATTTTGTTAAATGTATCTCCCTGTAC
>NW_028174888.1:0-1000 GCF_965226575.1 Pagrus pagrus
ATTAGACATTTACCTCACATTCTTTTCCACGGCGGCTGATGGAGAAACCCCACTAAACACGATTTGCCATGTTTCCAATTCCTCCTGCATGCTTTTCATATTACTGTAGAAGTGAGAAATTTGCTTCATCGCACATAGGGTTGCCTGTAGTGCGATTCAAACACCTAGAGTAGGAAAACATGGAGGGCAAAAGTTTAATCCACTGAACTTAGTGCAAGGTGTCCCATGTTTGCCACACAGGAACTAATCTATTCGGCCAAGGAGGCTCTCACACCTTTTCTAATTACAGAGAAATACGCCACCTCTCCATGTGTCTTCTCGGGACAAATTAATGTCACGATATCCAAAGAATAAATTAGCTCCACTCTCCATCTATCAAGACTGTGATGGGAGAAATGATGCCTGGAGGAAAGACAGACGGTGCCTCTTGGCCTCAAGTTAGCTTGAACAGTGAGAACTCTATCTCATTAAAGTCACAGATGTCACATCAAGAAATCGTGAAAACAAGGCCTCGAAGATCCTGTTGGTCTTTTGATTGCGAGTTTAAAAAAGCCACTTCTTTGTTTCACACAACTTAAAATATAGACTAAACAGTAAATCATTTGTCTTGTCAATGTTGGATCCTTAAACATCATGCAAACACCCTCCCCCAACACCTTTCAGACATCGGACATGGGACATGCAACAGTTTTTTAAAACTTTTAGAAATGTGAGCAGGTGAAAAAGCAGACAGGACTCCAGCTTCTCTCTCAAGCTCCTGTTGCTGTAACTTCTGTTGCTTTGCGTTCGACTGCAACACCTTGAATGCCTTGAGAGAAACTGGGAAAGTGTGCAGCGTCATCTCCTTGCCTTGCGAGGCAACTGGATTTGTGAGATCCCGTGATCATGCCAATCCATCTTACCAGGCTTCAAGCTATCCACTTGCGTATGAACCACACTTGTTCGGACCGATCAGCATCCTTTGTGGAACTGCTCAGTTACCAGCACGGTTTAGATATGA
>NW_028174887.1:0-1000 GCF_965226575.1 Pagrus pagrus
TGTGTGTGTCTCTCTCTCTCTCTCTCTCTCTTCAGGTCACTTGGGCTCGTCGACACCAATGCTCTTCTCCGGGAGCAACTCAGCCAATCAGAGCAAGCTAACCAGGCCCTGAGGGATGACCTCCAGAAGCTGACATCTGATTGGACGAGAGCCGTGGAGGAGGCGGAGCAGAGAGAGGATGATTGGCAGAGAGAGAGAGAGGTCAGTGTTTGGCTTAATCGTCTGAGATGGTTGTTTGATTTTTAGGGTGGACAGAACCACCTTTAGACTGAAATGTTGTGTAGTTATGTGTGTGTGTGTGTATGTGTGTGTGTGTGTGTGTGTGTGTGTGTGTGTGTCCAGAGTTGGTCAGGTCATGTGGGTCAGCAGCAGGCTCGGTTGGTGTCAGTTTGGAGGTCCGTGGTCGATCTGAGACGTCACTGTCGCACCGTTAAAACTGCTGCTGACAGGTACGTCTGAACAAGAGATAAGTTGACCGAGACGTTAGTTGACCGACCTGACGTTAGTTGACCGACCTGGCGTCAGTTGACCGACCTGACGTCAGTTGACCGACCTGGCGTCAGTTGACCGACCTGGCGTCAGTTGACCGACCTCTCTCTGTCTGCAGGGATCTGTGGCAGTTGAGGGCAGAGTTTTCTCGTCTCTCCTCTTCGCTCCTCTCCAGCTGTGACTCCGTCTCCTCCTCCCTGAGGCTCAGTGCTCCTCCCATCAAACCTGTCCCTTCTGTGCCTCACCCTCTTCTATCTTCTGATCTCCCTCTCCCTTCCACCTCCTCGTCTCCTCCTCCTCCTCTGTCCTCCACCCTTGTCCTCTCTCCTCTGGACTTCTCTCCATCTGTTCCTCCTCTCATCTCCTCCTCCACCCTGGGAACCTTCACCTTAGCAGAGCTGGAGCAGAAGGAGGAGGCTGGGGAGGAGGAGGCTGAGGAGGAGGCTGGGGAGGAGGAGGAGGAGGAGGAGGAGGCTGAGGAGGAGGAGGAGGAGGACCGAGAGATGTCACA